>NC_084734.1:34540175-34547675 GCF_033978785.1 Entelurus aequoreus
TTTCAATGAAGATAACTTTAAACTAGTCTTAACTTTAAAGAAATACACTCTATACATTGCTAATGTGGTAAATGACTATTCTAGCTGCAAATGTCTGGTTTTTGGTGCAATATCTACATAGGTGTATAGAGGCCCATTTCCAGCAACTATCACTCCAGTGTTCTAATGGTACAATGTGTTTGGTCATTCGCTCAGCAGGCTAATTGATGATTAGAAAACCCTTGTGCAATCATGTTCACACATCTGAAAACAGTTTAGCTCGTTACAAAAGCTACAAAACTGACCTTCCTTTGAGCAGATTGAGTTTTTGGAGCATCACATTTGTGGGGTCAATTAAACGCTCAAAATGGCCAGAAAAAGACAACTTTCATCTGAAACTCTACAGTCTATTCTTGTTCTTAGAAATGAAGGCTATTCCACAAAATTGTTTGGGTGACCCCAAACTTTTGAACGGTAGTGTATATTAGGGCTGCAGAAATGGATTATTATAATATAGCAGGGGTTTGTACTTGTAATATAAAAATAAAACATTTGAATATTTTGGAGATCGAAATGTACGTCATCGTTTGTATTTTGTATTTTTTTTAGTGGTCAATCCCTGCTAAGCTGGCAATGGACAGATCAAAAAAGAGCAACATTTGTGATGACAATTGAACATTTAATGCTTCATGGACAGACTCATTTGCTTTCACTGTTGACAAGGTGTGTTCTTAATATGTGGGGAGAAAATGGCAAACAACAAAAAATCAAATGTTGAAAGACATTTCCAGAACAAACACAGCATTCGTAGAAAGATACGACCCAAAAAAAAGAGCAGTTTCGTAACTGCTGCGGAAAGCTGATCAGAGCAAAAATACTGGGTTTTCTGTAAAACTGGTGTTATCGTCGTTTTAGGGATCAAACACCTCTAGGTGGGTTTTATTTGGTGGGAAATGGCCTAAAATGGCTCTTTGCATGCTGAAGGTTGGAGACCCCTGTAATAGAGTAATCTATTGATTGTTTTGTTCATTTAATCGAGTAACACACTTTATAGCTTAAATGCAGATTTTAGGGAAAATAGTAAAACAATTTTTTCACTTGCAATAAACTTAAAAAATTTTTTTATAAGTATACATCATCAACATTGAAATTGCACTTTTAACATGTGTGCATTATCAAAAGATAGAAAAAAATCTCTGCTGTTCTCTGCCACAGAGATCACAGCACCCACGCGCCACCTCTCTCATGTGTGCTCGATTGCAGCGGCCGTGCGGAAACTATGTCCGCCTATTTAAGGTTTTGTGCACTCTATGCGGTCTGGATTTTTTCATTTTTTATTCATTACACTCATTAAACGATTAATCGAAGCAACAGAATATAAATCAAAGCTTTTTGACAAATAAATTAACCGATTAATCGTTGCACCCCTATTTATAGACATATTTATAAAGACAAATGACGTATCATGTATTTAACTAAATAATGTAATAATAAATACAAAACAGAACAGGACAAGTGCACTAAATTTAAAATCAAAACAGGTGAAAGTGCAACTAAAAAAATAACTATATTCGACACACACTCGAGTGCTAAGTTTGTTTTCCTTTTAAAAATGTCATAAGGTTAGTTCTTCGATGTCATCATCAAACGAAGGTATGGCGACCACAGTTGGCCGGCTTTCTACAATGTGACGGGTGTTCGAGGAGGCCAACGGCGGCGCTGACGTGCTGAAGTTCATGCGTCCCACGCGTGTACCCGAACGTACGCTGTTGCTGCTCACGTCATGGACGTCCGTTCTGATAGCGTCACCAGAAGGTGTCGCCAGAGAGCCGAACAGCTGCTGCATGAGAATGGACTTTTTGTTCTTTGAGAGGCCATCATTCTCTTGCTTTTTGTCAACTTCTGCCCCACGGAGGCTAAAAACACCAATCGCTTGTAAAGCAGAGTCCCCGCCCTCTTTGATAAGAGGCGCAGGGACACTTCGGGTATTCCCGAAAGAAGGCACATAGCTCCCGAAAATTAAGTCCTCATCGGATTTTTGGGATCGCAAGCTTCGTCTACGTCCGACTTCCCTGTTTCCATCTCCAGCGATCAAACTTGCATCCTCCACACCATAGGAGGGACACTCAGATGGAGCCGCATTAAACTCAAAGGTGTCGCTGAAGATGGGTTTCCGCACCCCCTCATTTTGAAGATCGATTTCCCGCATTTTCGCCAGCAGTTGGTCCTTTCTGCGACGTGCCTCGACCGCCTCATGGTTCCACCTGTCTACTTCCTCTTGGACATTGCCGCTCTTCCTGCTGCTGCTGCTGCTGCTACTGCTCCTATCCCTCAAATCTACCAAGAAGCTGGCTCTTGTTTTGTCCTCGTCCTCCTTGTCTCCTATCTCCCACCCTGTTGGTCGTTGTTCTTCTTTCGGCTCCTGCTCTTTCGTGCCTCTTACGTCTTCTGTCTTTTGATGCTGCTGCGCCCTGTTTGGACGTTTGTCCGCCTCTGCTGGTTCATCTGCCTTGTCCATTTGCTGGTGACATCAAACGGGACAAAAGACATGCTTGAAGTTTGACAGCAAAATTTCTATAAAATTTGCCTAAATACGATTTTTTGGTCTCACATCCAATCTGGTTTTGAGTCCCGATTCGATACTTTGACAATAGATCATACAAATGTAAATGTTTAATAGCATATAACATAAGTAAACACAAAAACATTGTTATAAAGCTTATCTTCTTACATTTTGAACGTGCTTGTATTGTTGTAAATCATATTATTGGCTATATACTATTGGCTCCCATTTAACTCATTTGGGTTTTGCCCTCGAATACTTCCTGTATCCAGAGATATACTCCCTGAGTTTGTAAAAATAATAAACATAACCAAAAGTTATTTTGTAATAATAAGAAAAAGAAAAACATCAATGTAATCAATTTAGTATTGCTATATACTGATACTATATTAGGTATTGATAGTAACATCTAAATCGATCGTCCCAATTTACAAAAGCGCTACATTAATCTAATCCATTATTATTATTATTATTATCATCATCATCCATCCATTTTCTACCGCTTGTCCCGTTTGGGGTCGCGGGTGGTGCTGGAGCCTACTATTATTATTATTATTACATTGAAGCTTTAGCGTTTAGGTTGTGTCGACCTGCTCGGTGTGTGTGTGTATCATGCTTATTTTCCTCTAGTCTTCCAGTATTAATCGTACTTGGAAAAGACTTGGGCCCTGATTTACTAAAACTTTGCGTGTACTAAGGCATGTGCAAACTTGATCTACTAAACGTGTGTAAATAGGATTGCGTGTGTTAAGTGAGCAGAACAAGGCGTGCATTCCATTTTGTGTCTCTTGTCTTCATTGATATGCAAAATATATGCTGATCATCAAAACTCCCACAATTCTGGGAGGAAAAGATACAAATATAATCATTTAGCACGCGCAATGTGTTTTATCTACATTCATCACCGTTTTGCGAGCCCTCTTTTGTGTTTTATATAGCACGTGTCGGAAGGATGTGCAAAGTGACCACACTCGGCTGCAGGATCAGTGCTCGCTGCATAGACAGACAATCGACGGACTGACAAGAATCCTTCGTCCTACGGTACATTTGTCAACATTTTGGACGGTGACAAATAAAGAATATTAGACATACCATTTATTCAGTAACATAATTTTATAATTTTTACAGCTGTTGGAGGACTTAAGGAACTGATTAAAACAAATTGAATTGATGCGTTTTAGTGTCCTTTGGTATTTTTTGATGGCGTTTTTTCTTCTTCACATACAATATATGTTATTAAAATATTTATTTTATGAAAAAGCTTTAAATATGCATTTTTTTTAAATCTTGAGTGGAGTAATGTACAGCCTCTCACCAATTAGGGTATGTTAAGCTGTAAAAAAAGATGGTTTCATTGTTGATGCACTGCATGACTGCTTCTAAATTGTCTGCTGCATGTTTGAAAACAAAGCAAAACACCACATGTAGGAGCATGATAACATGAATGTGCAGTAAAGGAGAGTGTCTCTGTGGTGATGCCCCGTATAGTACACAGAAATTTTTAATTTAAACAACACGACTTTTCAATTGCACACGCGGTGTTCGTAGATCACACATAACACGACCACTATTAGTACACGTTATTTCATAAATTGCACACGCTGTTTACCACGTGGTGTTTGGATCTTAGTAAATCAGGCCCTTGCAGACGTGGCTTGTAAATTACATGTTTGTTCTAGCTTGCTGTTAAACTCGACCAGGTGTCCCCCTGAGCGTGCATTCCCTTTGAAGTAATCTTTCACAAGTACAATCTTAAGCACTGGCACACAGCAGCGGTAATGATCAGCTGTGCTTGGCAGCTCATCAGCCGATAAGTTAAAGAAGGCAAATATCGGCCTGATATGATTCTTTACCTTCAGTGATAGATATCCGTCTGGTGCCGGATCACTGCTGACAGAGGGAGGAGGCGAGGGGAAATCCGGGCTGCTCGTTCGGTCTTGGGTCTGCAACGCCTTGGCATGGGTCCTGCTGGGGACTTGTTAGACAAGACAAAATCACTTTTCAAGCACTCAATTCAAATAAGACATGTATGCACATGTTCATGCACAATTTACTTTGTATTACTTCTCTTAAAACAGTTAAGTTAAGCCGTTAAATAGTAGTCGCCACATTAAAAATAAAAACATTTCAATCACCCACAGGCCAACTGGCGCTCGCTTAACTTCTGGCTAGCTTATTGAAGGAAGTCTAAATGACTCAACTAGATGAATAAATGAGGCTTACGCTTTGATTTATTGTCACATTCAGTGACTTTCCGCAATGGGAGTTTCCCCATGCGATGAGCATAAATGTTCTTCATCTCTAACTCCCTTTCTTTTTCCTGCAAAACCAAAGAAAAAGTTAGGATGGCTTGCATTTTTTATGACGTATGATACTGTATATTTGCACAGTTATGCACCCGGAGTTTGTTGGTGAGTTGGTCGAGCTCCTTCTGCAGAGTCTTGATCTCCTCCTGAGCCACGAGCATTTTCTTCCTCTCTGCAGCTAACTGTCTCTGGTAACTGCTGCTGCTCAGCTCCATGTTCCTCTCCAGCTCCTTCCACACAAGCAGGATCGAAATGTGGGACATTACTAAACACACACTTCAAATCAATTTGGAGTGTAAATATGAATTAATACCTTCATCCTGAGTTCAACCTCTTGCGTGCGAGCCCTCTCCTGCTCCAGCTTGAAGGTCAGCTCCTCGCGGGCTCCCAATTCTCGCTGCTCGACCAGCTTATTCATGCGGCCAATGGTCACCTGACTCCTCCTCAGCTGCTCCTCTTTCTCCTTCAGCCGACGCTCTGCAACGCGCTCTCGCTCCTGAGTGCGCCGGAGCCGCTCGCGCAGCACGTGGGTCTCGTTGGCGTGGCATGACAGCATCTTGGAGATTTTGCTCTCTGCGTCCGTGTAGTTCTGCAGGGCTTTCTCTTGACGCAACTGAAGCTGTGGCAGGATGGATGAAAGAAACATTAGAAATGATTTCCTTTAAACATTGTTATCATTCAGAACCTGACCGTACCTGCTTGAGAATACGGTTTTCCTTCTGCAGCTCCACAATGCGCAGCTGCAGCTCACCGTGAGCGTTGCGCAGTTCGTTGATCTTTAGCAGACGGCCCGAAAGCATTTGCTTGGTCAGAGGGTCCAGGTCTTTCGGAGGAAGGGACTCTTTGCTGCGCGAACGCACTCCGCGGTAGCGTCCACCCGGACGCGGTGGGCGAACCCGGACACGTTGCTGCATACCTTTTATATAAAAACATAAGACACTTTCTTGTTGAATACCATGAGGAGGTGTCTTCTAACCTTTCACTGGGAATGTATGTAGTAATATTTCTGCCCATCACAGTGAATAGAACCTCTAAATGTGTCAGCTTGTTTAAGACAAACATACTACTTCAAATCTGTATTAAAAAAAAAAAAATTGCGTTGCTGCTTGTTCTTTGGCTTTTAAAGAGGAAATGTGTGAAGAAAACCATAGAACCAGACACACTTATGACAATATAGCAAATATATAGCAATAAAAGAAGGTGCAACAATTAGTTGACGTTGTCAAACATGGATTTTAAAAAATGACATCAATGTTCATCACTTGTTTTTTTCTCAGTGGGAACAAAAATGCGCCAGACAGCTTGACAAAACATTGTGAGAGAAAACTGACAGTAAAGGAACATTTCTCCTGAACATCTCAAAGACACAAATAACTTGCTCAATTGGCAAAGCAGACCTAGCTTTTCATGGCAGTACGTCTGTGATGCGGGTGAATTTAAAGCGGAGGCATGTTGGACATCTAAAGGATGGGTTCTCTGACTATCCTCTGTAAAATATAGTTAGCTGGCTTGCTAACAGGGAGAGACAGAGTTGCATGACAAATAACTTTAACTATAGACTTTCTAAACACACCACATTTACAAAATTCACTTTTCTTTTTAAGGAAGCTAGATAGCTAGTCGACTATCAAAATTGTCGTTATTTGCAGCCCTAACGTACAAATTAATCTATGTCATGGTTGCTCAGTAGAATATGGTTAACAGTGGTTAACTTCCTTTAACTTGTATGGCAGCTAGGAACACTACAATTTTAACAGGCTGTAGAGTAAAAAAAGGTTTTGTGGTGGTGAGTTTGACCCTGCAACAGGTTATTTATATTTTAGCATGTATGTGCTTGACCCACCTGTATTGTAAGGGGAACTGCTAGAAATCCGGTTTCCCCGTACCCCTACAGGCGGGGTGGGGGACAGTGTCTGATCCCGCGTATACGGTGAGAGCGAGCGCTCTGACAGTGAGTCGTTGTCGTCCGAGTAGTAGGGGCCCTTACTCTGTTGCCCCCCGTCTCCATCCGACATGTGGTCACGGTCCGGATCCGAAGTGTTGATCTCATTCTTCGAAATATCTTTTTCATCCTGGATCCTGTTCCGGAAGTTCTTGTTGTGTTTCTGTTTCTTAGTGGAGGATGCGTGACTTTCCTTGTGCACACTCCTCACAGACCGTCGGCTCTGATTGTCAAACCAATCGTCCACGATTGGTTCCGATTTAGACTCCATTCTTTCTTTATGATGAGAAGGAGCACTGCAACAGAACAAAACTTGAATTTTTGAATTATGCACACAGGTTAGACTGCACTTCATTCACCAGCCTGACATTAAAGTCCATTGATTAACTGGACTCAACATTGGCACGAATACTAGGCAACGGACTTCCTTATTGTGCAACCTTGTTAGGTTACTAGGCAACAACTCAATGAGGTAGAAGTTTCCACCAGGCTTAATAATAACAGACGTCCTGCACAAGATGCATTGCAGGCATGTTAATCAACACCAAATAAATATTGCATAAAACTGATGATTCATAAATAAATAAATGATAAATGGGTTGTACTTGTATAGCGCTTTTCTACCTTCAAGGTACTCAAAGCGCTTTGACAGTATTTCCACATTTACCCATTCACACACACATTCACACACTGATGGCGGGAGCTGCCAT
>NC_084734.1:34555175-34630175 GCF_033978785.1 Entelurus aequoreus
GAGTCACCAGGGTGAGTGCCAAGTCTCTATGACCTTCCTAGCCAGAGATAGATAGGGGGTGCATTTTCAGGCAGCAGGCCTAAACGTCCTGCCTGAAAATGCACCCCCACCCTAACTCCACTTCTGGTGGTCCAATTTTCACATGGTTTTCACTGTACACTGAGGGGGCTATGATGAGTCACCAGGGTGAGTGCCAAGTCTCTATGACCTTCCTAGCCAGAGATAGATAGGGGGTGCATTTTACGGCAGCTGTGGAAAATGCACCCCCACCCTAACTCCACTTCTGGTAGTCCGATCATCACATGGTTTTCACTGTGCACTGAGGGGGCTATGATGAGTCACCAGGGTGAGTACCAAGTCTCTATGACCTTCCTGGCCAGAACGTCCTGCCTGAAAATGCGCCCCCACCCTAACTCCACTTCTGGTGGTCCAATTTTCACATGGTTTTCACTGTACACTGCGGGGGCTATGATGAGTCACCAGGGTGAGTGCCAAGTCTCTATGACCTTCCTAGCCAGAGATAGATAGGGGGTGCATTTTACGGCAGCTGTGGAAAATGCACCCCCACCCTAACTCCACTTCTGGTAGTCCGATCATCACATGGTTTTCACTGTGCACTGAGGGGGCTATGATGAGTCACCAGGGTGAGTGCCAAGTCTCTATGGCCTTCCTAGCCAGAGATAGATAGGGGGTGCATTTTCAGGCAGCAGGCCTGAACGTCCTGCCTGAAAATGCACCCCCACCCTAACTCCACTTCTGGTGGTCCAATTTTCACATGGTTTTCACTGTACACTGAGGGGGCTATGATGAGTCACCAGGGTGAGTGCCAAGTCTCTATGACCTTCCTAGCCAGAGATAGATAGGGGGTGCATTTTCAGGCAGCTGTGGAAAATGCACCCCCATCATAACTCCACTTCTGGTAGTCCGATCATCACATGGTTTTCACTGTACACTGAGGGGGCTATGATGAGTCACCAGGGTGAGTGCCAAATCTCTATGACCTTCCTAGCCAGAGATAGATAGGGGGTGCAGTTTCAGGCAGCAGGCCTGAACGTCCTGCCTGAAAATGCACCCCCACCCTAACTCCACTTCTGGTGGTCCAATTTTCACATGGTTTTCACTGTGCACTGAGGGGGCTATGATGAGTCACCAGGATGAGTGCCAAGTCTCTATGACCTTCCTAACCAGAGATAGATAGGGGGTGCATTTTACGGCAGCTGTGGAAAATGCACCCCCATCATAACTCCACCTCTGGTACTTCGGGTACTTAACGTTATTTGTGAATGTTCAATTTGAAACTTCTTACAACCAAATCAATCGTAGATATCAGTTGCATTCATTTATTTATTCATCCATCCACCCATGAGCTTCTTAAAGTTAAAGAAAATGTCATATTTTTTAAAATACGAGTATTGGATCACGACAACACGCCGAATGAAGCAGCAAACATTCGTTCTCCTTGATGTCTCTAAAAAAGTACATAGTGAGGTTTACTTTGGTGTATATATTCTTTACAGTAAGCTGTCAAGGTAGACAATTAATACTACATTTTCGGGACAGCAAATATTCCAATATTAATTGGTTATTGTTTTCGCCTTATCTGATCTAATGACGGCGAAATCATTAAAGGCTCACAATTTTTAATCCATCCACAAGTAAAGAATACGTGGATTATTTCACTTTATGTACTTTTTTATGCCGAAAGAGGCGATTTCAGCCACTTGAATGACGGCGAAATCATTAAAGGCTCACAATTTTTAATCCATCCAAAAGTAAAGAAAACTTGGATTATTTCACTTTATGTACTTTTTTTTATGCCGAAAGAGGCGATTTAAAAGAGGCGATATCAGCCACTTCGGTCATTACAGCCGAGTTTAGATATACTTTTCGAGACGAGTGACGTAAGCGAGTGACGTAAGCGCGCTCCCGCGTCAGGGGGTGCATTCTATGGCGGGGGTGCGTTTTCAGGCACAACACCGGGAAAGGACAGGGGGGTGGGCGTGGCTTGCGGACCTGCAGCGAAGCGGAGTGTGTCAGTTAGTCCGATGTTGATGTGATCAAACTTCTTTCTTGCTTGGAAGATACACACACAATTGTAACTGTTATTTCTTCCTGCAAATAATAAATATGTACAACGTGTTTGGATGTATTCATTTATGTAAAATTGTCATTAAATGTAATATTGCCTGACAAAAAGTGATTCGACGTACGTAATATTTTGATATTTACACATCGCATATTTACACACGCGCATCTGACTAGAATACCCTTATGTGCATTACATATATCAACATCAACTACCTACTCTACTGTTTACTTGTTGAAATACCCTTTTTAGAACAAATATCTACCCCACATAATTTATATGTGTGTATATATATATATATATATATATATATATATATATATATATATATATATATATATATATATATATATATATATATATATATATATATATATATATATATATATATATATATATATATATATATATATATATATATATATATACATATTATGTATAAGCATGTATATATATACTCTACCGTTTAAAAGTTTGGGGTCACATTGAAATGTCCTTATTTTTGAAGGAAAAGCACTGTATTTTTCAATGAAGATAACCTTAAACTAGTCTTAACTTTAAAGAAATACACTCTATACATTGCTAATGTGGGAAATGACGATTCTAGCTGCAAATGTCTGGTTTTTGGTGCAATATCTACATAGGTGTATAGAGGCCCATTTCCAGCAACTATCACTCCAGTGTTCTAATGGTACAATGTGTTTGCTCATTGGCTCAGAAGGCTAATTGATGATTAGAAAACCCTTGTGCAATCATGTTCACACATCTGAAAACAGTTTAGCTCGTTACAGAAGCTACACAACTGACCTTCCTTTGAGCAGATTGAGTTTCTGGAGCATCACATTTGTGGGGTCAATTAAACGCTCAAAATGGCCAGAAAAAGAGAACTTTCATCTGAAACTCGACAGTCTATTCTTGTTCTTAGAAATGAAGGCTATTCCACTAAATTGTTTGGGTGACCCCAAACTTTTGAACGGTAGTGTATATATACATTATATATTACTGTAACTTGTTCTTAAAAATAGTAGTTATTTTGTTTGTCAAATTTAGTGTTTGTGTGTATATATGTATACTGTATATATGTATGTGTGTTTCTTCCTATACAGTATACATGTATATGTGTGTGTGTGCGTGTATATACTGTATATATATATATATATATATATATATATATATATATATATATATATATATATATATATATATATATATATATATATATATATTTATATATTATATATACACATATAAATTATATGGGTAGATATTTGCTCTAAAAAGGGTATTTCAACAAGTAAACAGTACAGTAGGTAGTTGATGTTGATATATGTAATGCACATAAGGGTATTCTAGTCAGATGCGCGTGTGTAAATATGCGATGTGTAAATATCAAAATATTACGTACGTCGAATCACTTTTTGTCAGGCAATATTACATTTAATGACAATTTTACATAAATGAATACATCCAAACACGTTGTACATATTTATTATTTGCAGGAAGAAATAACAGTTACAATTGTGTGTGTATCTTCCAAGCAAGAAAGAAGTTTGATCACATCAACATGGGACTAACTGACACACTCCGCTTCGCTGCAGGTCCGCAAGCCACGCCCACCCCCCACAGCCACAGAAGAGGAAAACTGTCCTTTCCCGGGCATGATAAAGTCTTAAATAATGTCAAACACGTAGCGTTACAATAACCAGGAAGATAAAGTGTTTGTCTCACACCTACTAATCAAGCATTCACATTTTGCCACAACACACATGGGGGAAAGTCCTAATTGGAAATACAGCCATATTAACTCCTAAACTGCCATTTTAACACACACCAAACCATCAGCACGCATCCAATGCTTTCTCGTGGCCACGAGAAAGTTTCTCGTGGCCACGAGATACATGTCTAAAAAAAAAAAATTCCCATGTCCCTTTAGGGGCTCCGTACTTTCTTATGTAATTGACAATAATAATATAGTAATGATAAATAATATTATCATGCATTAATATCTCTTAGCCTCTAATGCTTGGCCAAGAGATAATAATGCGTGGCACGCATTGAATGTCTCTGCTGCATTGGATCAGTCTCCTTTCTTTAACAGGCAAAAGCTTTCTAACCTCACTAATGCCTTGCATCGTCTATATTAGATATATAACAACAGGTAGGTGGCGGGTAGCGGGCGGTTGTGGTTTTGATAAAATGTTAGTTCGGGTGGATGGCGGGTGGATGACGACTTTTGTGATGCAGTTGCTGATGAAATAATTGCCTATCCGCGTATCTCTAATATATATATATATATATATATATATATATATATATATATATATATATATATATATATATATATATATATATATATATATATATATATATATTCATATACAGGTATATATATATATACCGCACTAACATTGAACTTTCGTATAAGGCTGCAAAATAACGTCTCGCGGGCCACAATTGACCCGCGGCCCGCGTGTCTGAGACTCCTGCCTTACAGTCTATATACTTCTTCCTTGGTTGGAATACAAGTGAACAGGGAGGTGATGTCAAATGAAACCATAGTTTAATATGTGTCTAGTTTCAGGTATCTAACCTTGTTCACAAAGTCCGTGGAGTTTTGAATGCAATGCAATGTTCTGTCGAAGTAAGCTGCTTCCTCGAAAAAAGCTACCAGTTGCTAATCCTTTTTAAACAACGGTGATGAAAACAGAAATGCCGGCTTGAATAGTGAATTTTCTCAGGCTGTAGTTGTCTAAATATAATTGCTTACTGTCCGTTAATATACAATGTGAACTTCCTTCCGCTGCAAGTGTTTTTGTGCTTACTGGTCAGAAAACACTGAAATAGATACAATTTAAAAATAATCACTTGTAGCGAGAGTGACAAAGTAGACACAAGGTAAGTCTACACAAAGTCTACAAAGCGTTGGGTGGTTCTTTTTAACAAAGTAGCTGACTTCAACAGAACACTGGTAATAAACGTCCTCTAAGACAATCTGAACAGTCTTCCGATCAATTCAACGCAATGAGGATACAATGGCCTGTGGGAATGACAATATTCACAGGCATTTAACACTATACCGTTCGTATCAGTGACATGCGGTGAGGTTCATGGCTTGTGAGGCACTGACTTCATCACAGTTAGATTTACAAACATATGAACCCTAAAGTGTATCTTATTCACCATTTGATTGGCAGCAGTTAACGGGTTATGTTTAAAAGCTCATACCAGCATTCTTCACTGCTTGGCACTCAGCATCAAGGGTTGGAATTAAGTTAAAGTTAAAGTTAAAGTACCAATGATTGTCACACTCACACTAGGTGTGGTGAAATTTGTCCTCTGATTTGACCCATCCCCTTGGGGAGCAGTGGGCAGCAGCGGCGCCGCGCCCGGGAATCATTTTGGTGATTTAACCCCCAATTCCAACCCTTGATGCTGAGTGCCAAGCAGGGAGGTAATGGGTCCAATTTGTATAGTCTTTGGTATGATATTGGGGGTTAAATCACCAAAAATTATTCCCGGGCGCGGCGCCGCTGCTGCCCACTGCTCCCCTCACCTCCCAGTGGGTGAACAAGGGGATGGGTCGAATGCAGAGGACAAATTTCATTACACCTAGTGTGTGTGTGACAATCATTGGTACTTTAACTTAACTTTAACTTTACACATACAAACTGTAGCACACAAAAAAGCACATTTAATTAAAAAAAACGTTATTATGGTCTTACCTTTACTTATAAATGAAGTCCATGCGCTGCTGTTGTGCTGGATTAATGCACCCCTGCCGTAGAATGCACCCCCTGACGGGAGTGTTATATCAACTAAAGCCCACACTTAAACTTTCCACGTGCCAGATTGAATCTATTTAAAAAAGTTATTTAATAGGAAGCCAAAAAGTGCAAAAACAATAATGTTTGTGTTGGAGGAGTTGTGAATGAATGAAATATGAAATCCGTGCTGCAGTCTGCAGGTGTACCTAATGTTGTGGCCCTGCAGTCATTCACAACTCCTCCAACACGAACATTATTGTTTTTGCACTTTTTGGCTTCTTATTAAATAACTTTTTTAAATAGATTCAATCTGGCACGTGGAAAGTTTAAGTGTGGGCTTTAGTTGATATAACACTCCCGTCAGGGGGTGCATTCAACGGCGGGGGTGCATTCTCTACCACCAGGAGGCGGGGTTACTGCGAGCCTCAGCCAGTGCGTCTTTTGCAGCCGTTTTATGATTGCTCAGCACAAGAAATATGTTACACACATACAGTTGTTGACAAAATACACTGTACATTATATACCTCAGCTAACTAAACGATGGAAATGTATAATATAGTTCATAAAGCAATACGGTCTCACTGCACAGCCGGCCAGTAGTTAGCCGAGTCATTGCGCAATCCATGTTGAGGCACAACGCAGTGACGTGCCTCAACTGGCTGCTGATCATCGCACCGTCTCTTCTCAGTATTTGAACGGCAAATGTGAAAATTCAGCGATTTTGAATAAAAATAATCTAAAACTGGTGAAGTTAAATGTAAAATAACTTTATAGTATAATCACTGGATACATATAACAATTAAAAAAAAATTTTTCTTTTTACATTTTTTTTCTTTCCATGATGGCACGTGCGGCCCCGCCTCACCTGCCTCCACTGACTGCACGTCACTGGTTTGTATGTAAGTGTGGTAAAAAATATAAATAAAATGAACTATTCGCATGGCACCCAGGGATGGCAGGTGAGAATTCTACCACTAAACCACCAATACTTACTGATGCAATATATTCCTGTCCAGGGCTAGTGCTTTGGGAACTGGTGAAACTGTTTAGATCAGGGATGTCAAACATACGGCCCGCGGGCCGGAACCGGCCCCCAAGGAGGTTCGATCAGGCCCGCAGGATAATTTGAAAGTGGAAAAAATGCATAAAAGACATGGAATTAATATTTTAAATTCGCTGCAATTCATGGATTATCCGCTAAGGGGCGCACTCTTTCCATCAGAGTAGAAGACAAGCCGCATCACTGAGACAGACTGAAAACAGCAGACGGTATCAATTTTCTCAGTGATGAATATCAATAAAACAAAAATGCGTTCAAGGCTCACAAACAAGCACTTAAATGACATTCTGAAAGTGACAGCTAGTCAGGACATGACACCTGGTGTTGATGCACTTGTACAGGCCAAAAGATGCCAAGTTTCAGGAACAAATACAAGTCCAGACTAGACTAACACCTTTAAAATGCTGCCTTAGATACTGTTTGCATTGAAAGAATACAGCTCTGTGAAGATGAATCCTTACTGTGGTGATTTAAAAAATGTGCACTTTAATGTTAGTCAGCAGCTTCAAAACAAAAGTTGTGTGATGGAATTCTACTGTTCATACAACTCCATAAATTTTCAGTATGTATTGTATGTGTATGTATGTTTCATGTATGAAGTTTACAGATTTACAGGACAGGCGAACACTTTCTTCATTACACATTTAAAATCACTCTCCTTAGTTTGTAAGGTGTACGCAGGGATTACATTTAGATTTTATATGCGTATGTGTAAGTGGTTTAACAATTCCTTTCTTTAAAAGTCTCTTTTAATCTTAAAGTGCATTACTATATTTTTCAGTACCAATTAAAGTTTTGTGCCTTTGTACAATCAGTGGGATCAGTTGCAATGCATATTTGTGAATGATAAAAGTAAATTGCACATTTGTCTAAGGAAATATGAGGTGTTTCATGAAATGTTTTGTAAAAGGATAGTTCATTAAATTTCAATATTTTCCTAATGTTCTTGTGCTTCTTTACACCAAAACAAAGGAAAGACATGATATTTTGGTTATTTATAGCAGAGTATGGTATAATTTTAATGGTCCGGCCCACTTGACATCTCCCTAGGCCGTATGTGGCCCACGATGCAAAATGAGTTTGACACCCCTGGTTTAGATAAATTGCCCAAACCCTTTCCTAATAATTTCCAATGATAATGTGAAACTACTACAGATTTAAAATACTTTTGTCCAGGGGTTATGCATCTCTTAAAAAAACATTGACAACAGTCTGAATTCAATTAAGCAATGGCAAATTACAGATAATGTAGCAAAACAATAAAAATTCAGAGTCGAAATTAACCCCGGGGTACTGTGGCCTTTAGGTTCTGTTTTTTTGATTATTCTGTTTCCTATCTGTTCCTTCTGTTATTTTCGTTAAATACTGTTTCAATATTATAGTGCTTTGTAAATGCATACATTTTTCATAGGTAAATAGTAAATATAGTTGTATTATTTTAACTTTGGGTATGTTTAAGTGTGACCTCAAAGAGGAACTGCACTTTTCTTATTTTATCATCATTCACAATCCTCATGTGAGACAAGCAAACATATGTTTTTCTTTTTTTTATGCATTTTAACTCATAAATAAATGCTAGCAAAAGTCAGCTAATAAAGGAGGTAATGAGATTTGCTCTATCCCGCCTATAAAGCGCTCTAAACACTTCCAAAAACATCCATAAATATTTTCATGTATATGCTGTAAGTATATATGTAATGTAGTAACAGGCACATTCAACTTGCAATATTTACGTATTTTGGTTATTTCACAGACGCATCACAACATTTGCTATTTCCTTCAACAACAACTACTATTAATCATGGCATACTTCAGGAGAGACAACAACGACTACACTGGGACAATTGATGATCCAAAACCTTATATTTTTTAGCCTGAATACACTAAGGATGAACTATAGGTTTTAGAAGCTAAATGATAAGTAAGTATTGCTAAGTGCTGAACAAGAAATTCAAACTATGAATATAATAAAACAATCACTTATTGTACAATGTCTGCTCTCACTGGGATGCCGACTTATGGGATGTTTATATTTTCTCGTTTGTATTAAGAATGCATCATAATTCTTCTTGTCTTTTTTGCCATCGCTGGGTTTAGGTTGAATGTCAAAGTTGACCTACTTCTCAGTTTATGGCAACAACCTTCTACTAAACAAGTGAGAGGCATTATTTATCATCAACAATTAACTTTCACCAACTCAAAGGCGATGCAGCAGCTCTCCGGCCGTATGTCAATAGCTGCATAAACTAGTTACTCTCTGTGATCACGGCGCCACAATGCAGGTCACAACATGTAAATGTTGGCGATTTTTTAAAGGTTTTTAGACAGCTTTATGGCCGCAATAGATGACTCCCATTAGCTGCAGTGTTAGTCACTTTGTACTTGGCATACATTACAAATTAGAATGCATTGAAAATAAAAAATACTTTTCTTACATAGGGATTGTGAATTATAGGCAAATTTAAAAAAGTGCATTTCCCCTTGAAATGACCAGATGTCAATAAATATGATTTATTATATACATGTTTTGAATGTTGTCTGTCTATCTGTGTTGGCCCTGCGAAGAGGTGGCGACTTGTCCAGGGTGTACCCCGCCTTCTGCCCGATTGTAGCTGAGATAGGCTCCAGCGCCCCCTGCGACCCCGAAGGGAATAAGCGGTAGAAAATGGAGGGATGGATGTTTATTCTGGGCACTGACATTTTAATGTGTTCTGATGATATATAGATTGAATTAAGATTGCATAAACATACACATAAACAACAACTCATACAGTCAAAATAATACATGTTTATGTAGTAACTCATAAGTTTGTCCTTACACGGGATTCGAATCACATACTGTATAAAAAGGCATTTTTATGAACGCAGTCTTGGCATTCTTTTAACTTTAACTTTAACTCTGATTGGCTGGAGCCCCATCAAGACATGTCTGACAGGCTGCATCGCTATTGGCGGTGCTCCATGCCAACAAGACATTACTTTTTAGACATTTTTTTAAATTAAACATAATTAGTTATAACTACTGACTTGCCTTGATTACAGTCACATTAATGCATAAGATGATTACATTTCACCCCTAAACTAACCAAGGACTTCCTTTTTTACCATCAAACTGAGATTTATTACTACAGCACTACTTGCTGTCCATATCCTACCAAGTCAGACCTACACTGTTCCAATATCCATTTCTCTGTTCTCAATTGTTGATGACTGATGATAACAACCAAACCTACACCCCGGATTGTAAATAATGTAAATAATTCAATGTGATTATCTTGTGTGATGACTGTATTATGATGATAGTATATATCTGATAGTAAATATCTGTATCATGAATCAATTTAAGTGGACCCCGACTTAAACAAGTTGAAAAACTTATTCGGGTGTTACCATTTAGTGGTCAATTGTACGGAATATGTACTTCACTGTTTTAATGTTGTAAATGTGATGTTTTATGTGTTGTTTACTGTTTTTTAATGTATACTTGCTGCTGCCCTCTTGGCCAGGTCTCCCTTGGAAAAGAGATCTTTGATCTCAATGGGATATTACCTGGTTAAATAAAGGCTAAATAAAAAATAAATAAAAACTGTGCAACCTACTAATACAAGTCTCAATCAATCAATCGAAAGGTTTACATAAAGCTACTTCAAAGCAGCAAGATTATTTAAAAAATTTAACTTTCAAAGTAAAGATGGTCACAATTGTATGATATTGAATTTCAGTAGGATATAGCATCAATCAAGCGATATTGCATATGAACATAATCTTAACAATTCTAAATGGACACATATGGAGAAATCTTAAATACACGACGAGTAAATGTATAAAAAAGAGGACGATGACAATGTGTCGTTTTAATTCTAAAATCCATACCGGAAGTGTTGTGTTCAATGTTGCTCACGCGAGGACGACGCAGTACTGAGAGTCGGCAGCAGCGCACTTAGTTTGAAATATTCGGCTCGAATCTTACTTTTAACACTTTGTCATTAAAAAAACACACCGTTTTCCCTGCTTTGATGTGACACGGTCGGTTAACTTTGTCCATGTTGTGACCGTAATGTGGAATTAAAAATGGTCATCAAGGTTTACGTCGCCTCGTCAAGTGGATCTGTGGCGGTGAGTGTTGCCACTAATTTGGCTGTTTTTTCATGGGAAGTCTTGAATGTGGACCGCAAATTTGTTTCAAGATGTTAAAGTTATTGTCAGCGACTATAAAGCGCAAAAATGTTCACGTCTAATATGAACCGTGTTATATCGTACACATAAATATGCTCTTCATTGCTTTCTTCTTACAAAAAATCAATTCATCCAGCATGCATGTAAAGCCATTGATGCGGAATTATTAATAGTTATATATAATGGTTTTTGCCAAATGTTGCCTTTGATCATTGACAAAGGAAGTGGTTTTAAGTCACATACATTCACTTATTTGACAGAAAGAGAGGAGCACACAGACAGTACAGCCATGCACGCCTGAATAAGTTCTCATTTAGGTCAGTCATGCCAGTGCTGAGCTTGTGATTGCATTTGTCTCTGAATGCCTTTCAATCGAGTTAGGAGGGACTGCTTTCAGCTGCTGGGAAAGGAATATGTTTGGGGTAAGAAAAGGTTCAGAAACACGTGGGAGTGGAAAAAGAGAGCTAAAATGAGCTTTTACAGAAGCAGATTAGTGGGGCGGAAATCATCTGTGCCCAATTGATTAAGCGCCAATTGGGTTATGCCATGCTTGTTATCGGACAGTGCAACAATAAGTACACCGTTTTTACAGAAAAACTTTACTGTTCAAAAAAAGACAAGTGCACATCAAACACACTTCCCTTTAACCATGTTTTACTGAGCAGCCTGGACAGAGCTACTCCACAATCCATTTTTCGTTCTATGATTATTGTTAAACGTTTGCTTTATTGTCATCACCGACCCCTTCAACCATTAACCTCCAAAAAGAAAATGAAATGAAATAAACATTTTTGCGAACATTTGGAAATGTTATAGATGATAAAATGAATTGTAAATCTCATGTAAAAAATATACAACATAAAGGTGCAAGAAACACGTCTATAATGAACAAAGCAAAACATGTTCTAGACCAAAAATCACTTCATATTCTCTACTGCTCGCTAGTGTTACCATCTTTTTTTTTTTTTTGCTTATTTCTTTTTTTTTTTTAATGTCCTGCCCAGCTTCTCGGGCAAATCATATAGCAGATGTAGATGCCCATATCGGCTGTTCAGATTTACTTTACAAAAGAGAAGTGTAGGATACTTCTCTTGTTGCCTTACTTGTATTTTGACTTTATTAAATGTATTTATATTATCATTTGGTGCAGCCGGGCCGGAGCAGGAGGGGATAGAAAGAGAGAAAAAGAAAGACAGAGAGGGGAATTCTGGGGACAAGAGGGGGATTAGACAGAGAGACAAAAACAACAGCAAACACAACAACAACAACAACAACAACAACAGAGCAACATCAGCAAATACGACATGTACAAATATGATGGTAAAAGTAATAGCAAATAAGCAGTTAGCGAAAATAAAAAATACAGAAATGACAATGAGCATTATTACACTAAAAATGGAGCAATATGACTACCAATAAAAATAGTGCTATTGATAATAAACAATACCAATACTTTACCTTTATTATCAACAATACAATTGTTCAAATGCAACAGTACATATACGTAATGATAACTTGAGATACGAAAGAATGCAGAAAAATGGAGGGGAAAAAAGAGAAGCAACCTACATTAACCTTGTAGATTGTTATAGTAACAATAGGTTAAGCTTTGTCAGTGTGCCATGTGTTATACCCAGTTTACCCTAGGGCAACAACGTTAATATATGTTTGATGAAACGTGATTATGTGCATGAGTGTATTTGAGACACTTTTGATTTAGGGCTATATAAATAAACATTGATTGATTGATTGATTGATTGATGTGTGCATATGTACTTGTATATGTACAGTATGTGTATATGTGTGCTTGTACAGTGAATGTATATGTACAGTATGTGTATATGTGTGTACAGCGAATGTATATGTACAGTATGTGTATACAGTATGTGTGTTTGAACAGTGAATGTATATATACAGTATGTGTATATGTGTGTTTGTACAGTGAATGTATATGTACAGTATATGTATGTGTGTGTTTGTACAGTGAATGTATATGTGTAGTATGTGTATGTGTGTGTTTGTACAGTGAGTGTATATGTACAGTATGTGTATATGTATGTTTTTACAGTGAATGTATATGTACAGTATGTGTATACAGTATGTTTGTGTAATGAATGTGCGTGTGGATGTACGAACTTTGAGTGTGTAAATATGTACTGTATTTATTTGTATATGTATGTGGGAGCGTAGGTACCTATGTATGTGTGTGAGTATATGTGAATTTCCATGTACAATACATTTGACTCCCAGTGTGTGCGGGAGCCAGAGTACGGCCCCAGCCTCCCGAGAGCCCATCCCACAAACAGTAGGTGTTGTGCCCAGGGAACCAGAGGCCACCGCCCCCACGCAGCCAAGCCGGACAGCGACAGGAACCCCAGAGCCTGGCCCACCGCGCCGCCCACAAGGGCCAGCAGCAGGCCGCAGACAGACGCACCCGGCAGAGGACAAGGCACGAGAAAAGCAGGGGGCAGCCAGACCCCAAGCCAGCGAGAGACCACACCCCACACGGACAGAAAGGCGGGACGCCCCGCCCGAGGGGCCCGGAGACCCCCCGCAACCGGACGGGAAGACCGCCCCCGCCCCACCGGCAACAGGGTCCCCACGAGCCCCACCCCCCACCCCCGGAGAGCACGGCAAGGCCAGCCCACAGCCACCCCACCCAAGCCGGCCGCCACAGGACCACCCAGCACGGGGCCACAGGAACCACCCACCCCACCCGCAGGGACCCCAACGGTGGAGATGGAACAACCAGCAACCGCCCAGCCGAGTCCCCCCCTGAGGTAGGGGAATAAATAAATAAAATAAATAAATACATAATAATAATAATAATAATATTAATAAAATATATATTTTTTAAAAGAATAAATACATAATTAAATCTATTTATAAAAATAAAAAAAAAAGAGAATTAAAAGAAGATCACAGACATGCTGACACACAAGGTCGCTACCCCAACAACTGGCCGACTCGCAGCACCTCGGAATACCCTGCAGCACCAAGCTACCACAGTAGACGCAGGGACCAGACCCAGCAGGCCCCAACCAAGACGGCCACCCGGAAGGGATGGACGGTGGGACCCAGGAGCTCCAGACACGCAGTCCGGATGCAGTAGCCTGAGGCACCGACCCCCACCCGACAGGCAGGCCCAGAATGCACCCCCAGAAATATACATACATATATATATACATACACATAAACATACACATGTACACATACACACACATGCATACACATACACATATATATACATACATACATACACACACACACATACACACACATACATAAACACAGTTTGTCAGCCCCGACAACCACCACGCGCGCTGCCACCAGTCACAACATCAGCCACCCCCCTGCACCAGACCCAGCAGCCACGGGCGCCCACACCCCAAACAAACGGCATCAGAAACAGCAGCCACAACACCCCCAGACAGCCAGCACCACCCAATCAGATCAAAGCGATCAAAAAAAAAACGCGCCCGGCAACGACACGCCAACAGGATCACAGAGACCAGCCAGCGCCAGCCCGCCAGCAAGCCCAAACGCCAACACGCAAACAAGAGACAGTGTTACCATCCATCCATCCATCTTCTTCCGCTTATCCAAGGACGGGTCGCGGGGGCAGCAGCCTAAGCAGGGAAGCCCAGACTTCCCTCTCCCCAGCCACTTCGTCCAGCTCCTCCCGGGGTATCCCGAGGCGTTCCCAGGCCAGCCGGGAGACATAGTCTTCCCAACGTGTCCTGGGTCTTCCCCGTGGCCTCCTACCGGTCGGACGTGCCCTAAACACCTCCCTAGGGAGGCGTTCGGGTGGCATCCTGACCAGATGCCCGAACCACTTCATCTGGCTCCTCTCGATGTGGAGGAGCAGCGGCTTTACTTTGAGCTCCCCCCGGATGGCAGAGCTTCTCACCCTATCTCTAAGGGAGAGCCCCGCCACCCGGCGGAGGAAACTCATTTCGGCCGCTTGTACCCGTGATCTTGTCCTTTCGGTCATAACCCAAAGCTCATGACCATAGGTGAGGATGGGAACGTAGATCGACCGGAAAATTGAGAGCTTTGCCTTCCGGCTCAGCTCCTTCTTCACCACAACGGACCGATACAGCGTCCGCATTACTGAAGACGCCGCACCGATCCGCCTGTCGATCTCACGATCCACTCTTCCCTCACTCGTGAACAAGACTCCGAGGTACTTGAACTCCTCCACTTGGGGCAGGGTCTCCTCCGCAACCCGGAGATGGCACTCCACCCTTTTCCGGCCGAGAACCATGGACTCGGACTTGGAGGTGCTGATTCTCATCCCAGTCGCTTCACACTCAGCTGCGAACCGATTCAGTGAGTTATTATTATCCAGTGAGTGTTACCATATCTGAGTTATTGTGCAGAAATATGGGGAAACAATTACAAATGTGCGCTTCATTCACTGTGTTACAAAAAAGATCACTTAGAATCAGTGGCGTGCGGTGAGGTTAATGTCTGGTGAGGCACGACTGCATCATCACAGTCAGATTTACAAACTTATGAACCTGCAGTGCAGGTGTACCTAATGTTGTGTCCCTGCGGTCGTTCGCGGCTCCTGCAGCGCGAGCATTGTTGTTTTTGCACTTTTTGGCTCCTTGTTAAGTGACTTTTTTTGGGTGGATTCGGTCTTGCACGTGGAGGGTTTGGGTGTGGGGTTTGGCTGGTGTGGCGCTCCCGTCGGGCGGTGCATTCTGCGGCGGAGATGCTTGGCACCAGGAGGCGGGGTTATGAGACGAGCCTCACACAGTGTGTCTTCGCAGCAGTTTTATGAATGCTCAGCACTAAAAATATGTTACACACATACAGTTGTTGACAAAATACACTGTACATTATATACCTCAGCTAACTAAACTATGGAAATGTATAATATAATTCATATAGCAATACGGTCTCACTGCACAGCAGCTCAGCAGTTAGCTGAGTCATTGCGCACAATCCATGTTGAGGCACAATGCAGTGACGTGCCTCAACTGGCTGCTGATCACCGCACCGTCTCTTCTCAGTATTTGAACGGCAAATGTGAAAATAAAAATAATCTAAAACTGTTGAAGTTAAATGGAAAATAACTTTAGTATAATCACTGGATACATATAACAATTTAATTATTATTTTTTTTCTTTTTACTTTTTTTTTCTTTCCATGATGGCAGGTGAGGCCGTGCCTCCCCTGCCTCTAGTGACTGCACGCCACTGCTTAGAATAATACATAATGTTGGATATAGAGAACATACAAACCCTTTATTTATTACATCCCAATTATTGAAATTCAACGATTTGGTGCATTTGCAAACAGCTAAAATGATGTACAAAGCAAACTATAACCTGCTACCCAAGAATGTACAACAATATTACATCACAGTTATTGAAATTCAACGATTTGGTGCAATTGCAAACAGCTAAATTGATGTACAAAGCAAACTATAACCTGCTACCCAAGAATATACAACAATTATTCTCAACAAAAGAGGAGAAATATAACCTTAGAGGAAAATCTAATTCAAAACATTTGTATGCTCGTACAACACTCAAAACCCTTAGTATATCAGTATGTGGAATTACATTATGGAATGGATCAAACAAAGAACCAATATGATTCAGTTTAAGAGACTGTTCAAACTACAAGTGTTCACAAAGTACACAGAATAATAATTATGATGAACATCTTAAACCCTTTTTTTCCCCTTTTTTAAAAATATTTTCTTATTGAGACACATATTATTTATATTTTAATATTTGTTTGCTTACTATGGTATATTATTTATTTGTTCACTGTTCTGTTACAGAGAACAAGGAAATTGGATACAATTGCTATGGTAGGATTAAATAAGCTCTGCTTCTTTCTACTCCTTTTTGGACGTGCTGTAATGAAACAACTGGAATTGTTTGATGCATTACATTGTATCGTATGCATATTCGAAATAAACTGAAACTGAATTGAGCTGAATGTTTGGAAGATCCAAATCAATTTTGAGTGTGATATGTTTCAAATGTGCTGTTGTTTTTTTGTGTAGTTGGCATCCGTTATTTGTCCTCAGGAGCCCTGTTCTTTTTTTTGTAATGAAAGGATTAGTCCAAGATAATCCCTTCATTTCACATAATACTCTCAAACAATTGACGTGTATGTAGTGCATGCAGAGTGAGGGATACTATTTTTATATTTCATGAACAAGTGTTGAAACTCGCACGCCTCCCAAAGACTGTGACACACCCATCCAATGACATGGCAACCGCTTTAATTAAGTTTTCCCAGTTTTTCACTAGGCTGGAAGAGGCAGCAATGTGTTGCTATTGTGCAGGCACTTTAGGGTCAGACTTGTTTGGGTGTGTGAGTGGACTGAACGTTCTCTGACAGGCAAACAATAGCTCCATTGTGGCTGCCATGGGCATCCCCAATATACTGTACACACATGCCCAGAAGCATACCAGAAAATCACCTCGTTATTTAAAAAAAAAAAAAAACATTTTAAAGAAACTCAATTACTAAACTATACTATAGAATTAATCAATTTAAATGTAAGTAATTTCTTATTCATTGTCTATTTGTAAATACATTACCGGTATTTGCATATTTCACCTACTTGTCCAAGACTAAGTTGAGTTTTAATAACATTTATTATAATTGTATTTTGTTTTCATTAAGTTATTTATTGTTCAGTTCAATTTAATGTTATAATTTCCTTTTTCTAAATTGTCAAACAATAGGCAGACTGTTTGGCAATTCTTTTCAATGTTATATTTCATTATTTCATTATTGAATTATTTGTAATTCTATTTATTTGTCACATTTACTGTCCTCTACTTGTTCTGAACTAAATAGACTGTAATTCTATTTAAATATTTAAGTGTTTTTTTTATTGTAACTAATAAGTTTCTGTTACTTTATTGTTGCTTACGTATTTTCTTTAAGTGTAATTTATTTTATTTGATCTTAATCTAACAAAAGATGAAATTCCAAATTTCTTTATATGTCTTGACTTTGACAATAAAGCTTTCATACATGTGTAACTCTTTCTTCCGGTGACTAACAACATACAAAGCTTATTTTGCACTTAAAGTGGAACTGCACTTATTTTTATTTTTTTTCTTATCGTTCACAATCATTATTAAAGACATGACGACGGATGGATTTTTTAAAATGCATTTTAAATAATAACTAAACGTAAATAAAAGTCGTCTTACAGTGTAGCAAATGGGAGCTCCATTATTCCACCTATCAAATCTGATAAATAACCATTCAAAAAGCTTCAACAATACTCCATATGCATTTCGTGACTTGAATATTAACAAAGTATGAGTGATATTGTTATTATAAGCGCTAAAGCAGACAAACTATTATAGCGGCGAGATGATCACTTCCGGGTGTGCCTGTGTTTACATCATCAAGTGGTCTGCTGTTTCCTCGCCTCCTTGCTCCCTGCATGTTTATTGTGGATCATAAATCATGCCTCTTACCTGAAGAGTAGACGGCTATTGGCTGGGGATGTAATCGGACAAGTTGGGACACTTTGACAGCCATTAGGACCTGGATCTGGAGAGGATACACGAAAAGCGCTTGTTCAAATGTATTTGATATTTAGAATGCATTTTTTTTAAAATCCATCCCTCATGTCTTTCAAAATGATTGTAAACGATAGGCAAAATTCCATAAAAAGTGCAATTCCCCTTTAACAGTAAGTTACTGTGGGCCCCTTTTGATGCGATGTAATGTAATATGGCTTAGTGGTAATGAGGAAGTTGACAATAGTATTACACCTATGGCGACATAGACGGAACAACTTTAATTAATTTTCAAACTTTACGGCCCTAGTGTGTGAATGTGAGTGTGAATGTTGTCTATTTGTGTTGGCCCTGCGATGAGGTGGCGACTTGTCCAGGGTGTACCCCGCCTTCTGCCCAAATGCAGCTGAGATAGGCTCCAGCACACCCCGTGACCCTGAAAGGGACAAACGGTAGTAAATGGATGGATAGATGGATGTTGATATCGACTTAAAAGAGCACTTTTTGGCGACATAAGCAGTGCCCTATTTTGGGTCAATATTTATAACCCTTTCTCTCTCCAGGTAAAAAAACACCAGCAGTCAGTGGTGGGTTTCCTCGAGTCACATAGAATCCTTTTCCAGGAAGTAGACATCACCATGCTGCAGGAACAGAGACTCTGGATGTACCAGCACATCCCTCGGGACAAACAGCCAGACAAGGGCAACCCGCTGCCTCCACAGATCTTCAATGAGGATCGCTACTGTGGGGTACGACTGCTGGCATCTCATAATGTTTGCCTATTCAGTGCCTTAACATTCACAACCTTTTTTGAACATTGTTTATGGGCAACTCGTGTGTATCCATTTGTTTTGATTGTTGAGGATATTTACATGAAATTAGCATCTAATTGCCCATGAAAAAAATCAAATTAGAAGAAAGAAATTTGTAAATAAATATTTTTAAATGCTACTGTTTATTTATTCACTAGTTTTTTTTGTTTTGTTTTTTAATTAGGTAATCAATAGTGAAACCTTTTAGTAGGGACCACTTAAAAGGGAACTGCAGTTTTTTTTAAATCGTTCACAATCATGACGCCGGGTGGATTAAAAAAAAAAAAAAGCATTCTAGGGTTGGAATTGGGGCATAATTCACCAAAATGATTCCCGAGCGCGGCCACCGCTGCTGCTCACTGCTGCTCACTGCTTCCCTCACCTCCCAGGGGGTGGAACAAGGGGATCGGTCAAACGCAGAGAGTAATTTCACCACACCTAGTGTGTGTGTGACTATCAGTGGTACTTTAACTTTAACTTTTATTCTAAATATTACATAAGCGTAAATAAAAGTTGGCTTACAGCGGAGCCAATGGGAGCTCCATTATTCCACCCATAAAATCAGATTAATAACCATTCAAAAAGCACCAATACTCCATTTACTTTTCGTGACATGAATATTAACAACGTATTAGGGATATTGTTATTACAAGGGCTAACGCAGACAAACTATTTATAGTGGCGACATGATTACTTCTGGTTGTGCCTATGTGTACATCATCGAGTGGTCTGCTGTTTCCCTGCTTCCTGTAAGTTTATTGTAGATCATAAATCATGCCGCTCACCTGAAAAGTAGATAGCTGAGAATATAATCCGACAAGTTGTGACACTTTGACAGCCATTTCGATCTTGACCCCTTCCACCCCATAAATTTAGCCTTGTCACAAAAGACCAATGAAATTGTCGAACAGGTCATTATTGACCAATGAAATATTTCACATTGAATCAAACATTCATTATGCAATCACCCTCATTACGGCGATGACACCACAAAATGAACACATCGCAGCCTCAAAACCGAAAACGATCAACCTGACTATCAAAAAATGAGACCTACGTCCGCCGCAGAGTACGGAAATCCACCACCACCAACGGGCTGCCGCAAAGCCGGACCGTCGCGCCAAAGAAGACCACACAGTAAAACAACTTGCACTGAGCCTAGTCTATAAAATTCGCTACACCTCCCTGATACCGAAGTACATGTCAAACTACTTCCATAACGTAAATGACCGCCATAACCACAACACCAGAGGGAGCACCACAAACCATGTTAAACCCAGACTCCGATCTAACAAAGGTCTTAAAGGCCTACTAAAACCCACTACTACCGACCACGCAGTCTGATAGTTTATATATCAATGATGAAATCTTAACATTGCAACACATGCCATCATGGCCGGGTTAGATTAGTAAAGTGCAATTTTAAATTTCCCGCAAAATATCCTGCTGAAAACGTCTCTGTATGATTACATCTGCGCGTGACGTCACGGATTGTAGCGGACATTTTGGGACACCATTGTGGCCAGCTATTAAGTCGTCTGTTTTCATCGCAAAATTCCACAGTATTCTGGACATCTGTGTTGGTGAATCTTTTGCAATTTGTTTAATGAACAATGGAGACAGCAGATTAGAAAGCTGTGGAGAACTGGGACAACAGATACTCTTACCAGGAGGACTTTGAGTTGGATAGCAGACGCGGTACCGTGAGTACGTAGCTGCGGCTTCCAAACATTTGATCACTTGCCCGTACGTGCGTGCCGCTATGTGCATGTCACGTACGTAACTTTGGGGACTTTGGGGAAATATATGTGCTGTATGAACTTTGGGGAGGTGAACGATACTTTGGGCTGTGGGATTGAGTGTGTTGTGCGGGTGTTTGATTTGTATTGGCGGGTTATATGGACGGGAGGGGGAAGGTGTTTGTTATGCGGGATTAATTTGTGGCATATTAAATATAAGCCTGGTTGTGTTGTGGCTAATAGAGTATATATATGTCTTGTGTTTATTTACTGTTTTAGTCATTCCCAGCTAAATATCAGGTCCCACCCGCCTCTCACAGCATCGTCCCTATCTGAATCGCTTCCAATGCCCTCTAGTCCTTCACTTTCACTTTCCTCATCCACAAATCTTTCATCCTCGCTCAAATTAATGGGGAAATCGTCGCTTTCTCGGTCCGAATCGCTCTCGCTGCTGGTGGCCATGATTGTAAACAATGTGAATATGTAAAGAGCTCTTCTGGTACAGGCAAGGCTTTTTTATCAGCGACCAAAAGTTGCGAACTTTATCGTCAATGTTCTCTACTAAATCCTTTCAGCAAAAATATGGCAATATCGCGAAATGATCAAGTATGACACATAGAATGGACCTGCTATCCCTGTTTGAATAAGAAAATCTCATTTCAGTAGGCCTTTAACTCATTCTCCTTCTATGCCACATCAATATGGAATGCACTCCCAACAGGTGTAAAAGAAAGTGCACCTCTACCCTCCTTCAAAACCGCACTAAAAGAACACCTCCAGGCAACTACAACCCTAGACCAGGGGTCACCAACCTTTTTGAAACCAAGGGCTACTTCTTGGGTACTGATTAATGCGAAGGGCTACCAGTTAGATACACACTTAAATAAATTGCCAGAAGTAGCCAATTTGCTCAAATTACCTTTAACTCTGTTATTATTAATAATTAATGACATTTATCTTTGTGGAAACACTGATCATCTTAATGATTTCTCACAATAAATATATATAGAAACAGATAAATATCAATATGCAACACTTTATTTTTATATTTTCTCTAAGTGCACATTTTTCAAATTGAACATTTTCAAATGATCACTTCTAAGACAGTCTTGTGAAATCACAATATCCCATTTTAACTAGCTAGCCACTAACATTTTTTAACAAATCATGAATTACTTTGCACCATGTTTGTACAAATAATAACTCATGTAAAATACAAAAGTAAACTCTCAAATTTTTAAATCATGTCACACTTTGAACTGGACACCAAATCTGTTATCTGTTTCTTTGTCAGTTAGTGGGAAGCCTGGCATTGCATGCTGTTAACTAGTGTGTTGTACTCTGGTGTGTAACTTGACACTGCAACTCTGAGTGAGTCTTGCAGATGTGCATCAGTGAGGCGTGTTCTGTGTTTGTTCTTGATGAAGTTCATGTCAGAAAAGGCTGATTCACAAAGATAAGATTTTTCCTCATTGTTTGCGGAACCTTCTTAATCTTTTGGACATATTTTCACAGCAATCTGGCCTTAAGCTTAATTATGATAAATGTAAAATGTTAAGGATCGGAAATCTAAAGGGAACGTCCTTTCGAATGGAATGCAAAGTGCCTGTTTTGTGGACAGATGGACCAGTTAACATACTTGGTGTTGTTGTCCCAGAAAATCTGGAAGATCTAGGCCAGGGGTCACCAACGCGGCGGGCACCAGGTCGCCCGTAAGGACCAGATGAGAGATTTTTTTCCTGCTCTGATTTTTTACACTGCATTTTAAAACACTGTTATTTAACAAACTGAATTTTTAAACACACAAATGTTTCTCCCAAATGTTTATTCAATAAAATGTGTCTGTCTTTAAAAGCATCAATTGCTCCAAAGATGTATTTAAACATTGAGTGGTACACAAATGTCCTGTTGGACAAAAAACATGTACTGTATCAAAATAAATTGTATCCTTTTTTACAAGTGATCCCCTCCCAGAGAGTCTGCTGGGAAACATGGCGGGGTTCATAAAGGAAACAATCCACTCATAGTGGTGTTTTCAATTTTATGTGCCAGAAAAAAGAGACGATATTTTGCAGCAGTTAATATGGATGAACTCTAATATTGTAATAGATGGAAAGCCTTTCTTTTGGAAAAATATGTTTGAAAGAGGAATCATTTTTGTCAATGATATTATCAATGAGAATGGTAAAATTATGAAGTATGATGAATTTAGAGCTATGTATGGTGATGCTTGCTCAAGCTTTTCATTTTATCAACTAACTGGAGTAATTGGGAAAAGATGGAAACAAATAATTAATTATGGAACTACTAAATTATTAGTTTGTAAACCTCTAATAAGAAATTCTAGTTGGCAAAAAGGAACTAAAATAAATGGAAAAATATATAATTTTTATTTAATAAAGAAATCTTTGAAGGCTGCCTCATACAACACAAATGGAAAATGGGAGGACTTTTTTGACTGCCCGTTGCCATGGGATGCCATATTCAAACTAATCTATAAAACCACTATCGATGTGCAAAATCGTTATTTTCAAATTAAAATTATTTATAACTTCTTACCCACAGGGAAAATGTTAAAATTATGGAATATGACAGAGTCAGATGATTGCCGATTTTGTTGTCAGGAGCCTGAATCCACCCTGCATTTGTTTTGGTATTGTCATATTGTGTCTTTGTTTTGGGTGGAAGTTGAAAAAATGTGTTTAAGGATTGGTTTGTTTATGAAGCTTAATGTGGTTTCTGTTATTTTAGGAGAGTTCATTGACAATCATGATTTAGTCAATTTAATTATAGTACTCGGTAAAATGTTTATTTTTAAGGCCAAAAACAGATATTCACTTAGTATTACTTTCTTTAAAACATTTATTCAGTATTTTCTAACTTTAGAAAGTTACATGGTTGAAAACGATAATGATGCCAAAAAACATTTAAAAAAAGATGAGAAGTCCTCAAAGGCTTATTTTGAAAGTATAATTATGTTTATAGATTATATGATATCTGTTGTTGTGTTCCCTAATTTGAGTGACCTGGACATAATCTGGACTGTACATAAAGGCTTATTTTGAAAATGTAATTTTGTTTATAAATTATATGCAATCTGTTGTGTTCCCTAATTTTTTTCTGTGTACATAAATGAAGGTGTGTGTTGCTGAGTCCGACTTGGACATTATCTGGACTGGGCCTGGTTTAAAAAACCCTTTAAACAAATCTAATTTCATTGACAACCTGGTCTGTTGAAGATAAGGCCCTTTTTTAAAAAAATAAATAAAATAAGATAAATAAATAAAAAACATTTTCTTGGATAAAAAAGAAAGTAAAACAATATAAAAATAATTACATAAAAAATACTAATTAATGAACATGTTAGTGGACCAGCAGCCTATACAATCATGTGTGCTTCAGGGACTGTGTCCCTTGCAGATGTGTTGTCTATGTTGTGGGAACCAGAATATTGGTAGCAGAAAGAAATAACCCCTTTTGTGTGAGTGGGTGTGGATGAGTGTGCATGGGGGAGGTTGTTTGGGTTGATGCACTGATTGAAAGTGTATCTTGTGTTTTTTCTATGTAGATTTAATTTATTTTTTTTTAATTTTTTTTTTTTTTAATTTTTTTTTTATTTTTTTTTTTTTTAGAACAGGCCCGCGGGCGACTCGTCTGGTCCTTACGGGCGACCTGGTGCCCGCGGGCACCGCGTTGGTGAACCCTGCCCTAGACTAACACCCTCCCCCCACCACATCCCGTCTCCCCTGATTGTAAATAATCAAATGTAAATAATTAAATGTATATACTTGTTCTTATGCTTTCTGAGCTCACTATGTTCACTGCTCGCTGTACATATCCTACGAAGTCAGACCTACACTGTTTCAATGTCAATTTCTCAGATGATATCATTGTTGATGACTGAAGTGCTGATATCAACCAAACCTAACCCCCCCGCCCCAACCCCCTTCACATCCTATCCCCCGGATTGTAAATAATGTAAATAATTCAATGTATATACTCTGATGATTAACTTGTGTGATGACTGTATTATGCTGATAGTATATATTTATTATACCATGAATTGATTAACGTGGACCCCGACTTAAACAAGTTGAAAAACTTATTCGGGTGTTACCATTTAGTGGTCAATTGTACGGAATATGTACTGTACTGTGCAATCTACTATTACAAGTCTCAATCAATCAAAAAAAACAAGCCCAGAGGCAACGCGCCTCGAGGCAAAAGTGAAAGTGAAAACGAGTCTGGATGAAGAAGCCCGTTGTCCCCTCAAATCTGACACCAAATTCGATGACCCGAATACGTAAATATTTCATGTTTCAATGTGTACACCTACCGACCAGTAGACATGCACGGCCTATATACAGGACTGTCTCAGAAAATTAGAATATTGGGATAAAGTTATTTATTTTCTGTAATGTAATTAAAAAAACAAAAATGTCATACATTCTGGATTCATTACACATCAACTGAAATATTGCAAGCCTTTTATTATTTTAATATTGCTGATTATGGCATACAGCTTAAGAGAACTCAAAAATTACATCTCAAAAAATTTGAATATTTCCTCAGACCAAGTTAAAAAAAAAAGATTTATATTAGCAAAACAAAATCAAACATTTGAAAATGTCAATTAATGCACTCAGTACTTGGTTGGGAATCCTTTTGCACGGATTACTGCATCAATGCGGCGTGGCATGGAGGCATCAGCCTGTGGCATTGCTGAGGTGTTATGGATGCCCAGGATGCTTCAATAGCGGCCTTTAGCTCATTTGCATTATTGGGTCTGGTGTCTTTCAGCTTCTTCTTCACAATACCCCACAAATTCTCTATAGGGTTCAGGTCAGGGGAGTTGGCAGGCCAATCGAGGACAGTAATGCCATGGTCAGTACACCAGTTACTAGTGGTTTTGGCACTGTGGGCAGGTGCCAGATCATGCTGGAAAATGAAATCATCATCTCCGTAGAGCTTTTCAACAGATGGAAGCATGTAGTGCTCTAAAATCTCTAGAAGCGTCTGACTTGGGCTATAGAAAAGAAGCACTGGACAGTCGCAGAGTGGTCCAGAGTCCTGTTTTCAGACGAAAGCAAGTTTTGTATTTCATTTGGAAGTCAAGGCGCTAGAGTCTGGAGGAAGGCTGGAGAGGAGAAAAATCCAAGTTGCTTGAAATCCAGTGTGAAGTTCCCACAGTCAGCAATGGTTTGGGGAGCCATGTTAGCTGCTGGTGTTGGTCCACTGTGTTTCATGAAGTCCAGAGTCAATGCAGCTGTGTACCAAGAGATTTTAGAGCACTACATGCTTCATCTGTTGAAAAGCTCTACGGAGATGATGATTTCATTTTCCAGCATGATCTGGCACCTGCCCACAGTGCCAAAACCACTAGTAACTGGTGTACTGACCATGGCATTACTGACCTCGATTGGCCTGCCAACTCCCCTGACCTGAACCCTATAGAGAATTTGTGGGGTATTGTGAAGAAGAAGCTGAAAGACACCAGACCCAATAATGCAAATGAGCTAAAGGCCGCTATTGAAGCATCCTGGGCATCCATAACACCTCAGCAATGCCACAGGCTGATTGCCTCCATGCCACGCCACATTGATGCAGTAATCCGTGCAAAAGGATTCTCAACCAAGTACTTAGTGCATTAATTGACATTTTGAAATGTTTGATTTTGTTTTGCTAATATAAATCTTTTTTTTTAACTTGGTCTGAGGAAATATTCAAATTTTTTGAGATGTAATTTTTGAGTTCTCTTAAGCTGTATGCCATAATCAGCAATATTGAAATAATAAAAGGCTTGCAATATTTCAGTTGATGTGTAATGCATCCAGAATGTATGACATTTTCGTTTTTTTAATTGCATTACAGAATATAAAGAACTTTATCACAAATTAATATTCTAATTTTCTGAGACAGTCCTGTATGTACAAAATAAGATTTGTCCCAAAATTAAGTGGGTGCAGCTGATATTTAAAAGCGCTCTGTAGTCCAGAAATTACGGTACCCCTGTTAAAAGGACAAAAATCAGGAAGAAAAACCCCAACTCTAAGCAAGCCCAACTTTTTACTACAGTTGGATCTTCTCCCTGTTTTATGTTGAATTTATCCCACATACTGTTGGTATATGTAGAGTAACTACATTACCCAGAAGTCTTAGCGGTAGCCTGAACCCAAATGTAGAGACAGTAGTACATAGCAGAGATACAAGTAAGTATGAGTATTTTGCTGAGTTACACAGTAAATAAAGAGTTCCTGTGTTGGTGAAAGCAGCTGTTCGTTATTGAAGCATCAAAGGACATACACATTTTACCGCATGGACTTGTCGGTGATGTCACTTCTTTTGTTTTGTCTGGCGGAGTTTGAGCTGCTCTGCTACACAAACGCACCTCGTGGAAATTAGGGGTAAGACTCAATCTTCCAACATCATGCATCCTTGCAGCACATTTTAATATTAGTGGCCGCTATACGGTGGCACAGGTGTTAGTGCATGTGCCTGACAAAACGAAGGTCCTGGGTTCAATCCCGGGGTCTTTCTGTGTGGATTTTGCATGTTCTCCCCGTGACTGCGTGGGTTCCTTCCGAGTACTCCGGCTTCCTCCCACCTCCAAAGACATGCACCTAAGAATAGGTTGATTGGCAACACTAAATTGGCCCTAGTGTGTGAATGTGAGTGTGAATGTTGTCTGTCTATCTGTGTTGGCCCTGCGATGAGGTGGCGACTTGTCCAGGGTCTCCCTGCCTTCCGCCCGAATGCAGCTGAGATAGGCTCCAGCATCCCCCGCAACCCCGAGAGGGACAAGCGGTAGACAATGGATGGATGGATATACAGAGTTAAAAGCAAATCTATTTCGGGATGTAAAATAAGTGGCCACTATAGACTGGTGGCCACTAACTTAGATTTAGACAAACGTTATTGATTCATAAGAAAAATTGTTCCACACAGTAGCTCAGTTACAAGGGATGGAAAGGGTAAGGATGAAAAGGATAATGCCGGTATAAAGTAGACTAAAAATGTACCATAGTAGCAATATAAAATATAACATATATGTAATATTTACATATTATATATACAGTATATAATATATACAGATATATTACATTATATTATATCTTTATATAATATGTACAATATATGACAATTTTTTTTACAATTTTTGTTTTTTTAGACTAACACAGGCTTAACTATGATTATTTTGAGTGATCGTCATTATAGGTATTTATTTGTTTTGCTTTTTAAAATACATTTTTTTTGATTGGTTTGCTTAAATGCGTATTTGTAAAAAAATGTTGAACTCACTTTATTGATTAGTTTTTAATTAGTTTGTAGTTACCCCATTTATTTAGTAATGATCGCTGCATCTTTTTATCTTTCTTTCTATGTCTCTCTTGTTTTAAAGTTGTTTTTTTATCTGCATCTGGTTTGTGACATAGGATGGATTAAAACTGTACTAAGTACATGCACAATACGAAAAAAAAGATGACCACACAAATGCGAAGTGATTATAATAGGTCCCATTGTGCCTTCATGCAAATTAATGATTGTTGCTGATTCTTCCAGAAGGACAGTGATGGCACAAAGTAGGTCAGGTCTATTTTGGTTATTTACATTTAACTACCTTTTGCCTAGCGGGCTGGTGAGTTTGATCAATTCAAGAGTTTATGCACGCCACCTCATAATCCTGTCGTAATCCCGTTTTCATGGCCGCCCGTGGAAGATTATGTGGCTTCACTCTCACTGGGTGAAGTAATCCATCATTACTCCCCGTAACAACATTTAATATTACTGTAAAAACAGAAGCACTACTTTTATATATTGTTCATCAAGGACATACTGATTTTATTCAGCATTTATTCCGCATTCCTCACAGGACTATGAAGATTTCTTCCAGTCTAAAGAGAACAACACTGTGTTTGCATTCCTGGGCATACCTCCTGGACCATCTGTCAAAGTAAGTACCACTACATTTATTCTGCATGTTACACAGCTTTAATACCTCATGACCTGTCCATTACATCACCTCTTTTAAGGAGAATAATTTAGTGGTCATGTTAAACCTTGGTTACTTACAGTATATTATATACTGTACTGGGTTATTGCTATTTGCATGTACAGATGAAACTCAACAAATTAAAATATCGTGGAAAGCTTGGTTTATTCCAGCAATTAGATTTACAAGGTGAAACTAACACATGACATCGCCTCATAACATGCAACTTAAGATATTTCAAGACTTCTTTATTTTTTCACTGAGGACCGCACACTGAAAAATTAAAGCATGTGGTGGCCATTTTGATATTTCTAATTTTCAATACAATACAATATATAGATTTTTTTTTTTAATCTTAAGGGCCCTCAAGTTTGGTCCCAGGTATCCGGAAGGGTCTCAGTCATTAAAATGTAAAAAAATAACCCATATGTATTATTATTGTTATTTCAATATTCAATGCTTAAATCTCTTAATGAACTTGAGGTCTATCTGGCGATGTGAAGTAAAACATTTCTTTAAAAATTGTATAATGTTTTAGCAAGCACTTTTTCTCAAAGAAAATCCTGTTTTAATGGCAAAACTACAAAATATGCAATGTTTGTGTGTGGAATATTTGATGTGAAGTAATTGGAGCCTTATCTAAGTCAGTAATTCATAATATTGTTAATTTTAATTCATTATTATTTTTTCAGGAAGTTTTTAAGCAAAACATTTTAAAAATAAAATTGTTTGAAAATAAGTCATTCTTTTTTGTTATTTTTTACTTTCAACATTTAAGTCTCTAAATTAACCTCAGATCCACCTGAGTTTAATTTGTCTTGTTTGTTTTTTGTAAAGATTTTTTTATGCCCTTTATGTCATAAAAAACTTAGTTTTTTATATGGCAAACACAACAAAAATTCAATATTTTCCTAAAAAATATTTCAAAGTGCAATAATTGGAGCTTGAAATAGGTCAATAATTAATAACAACATTGGTTTTGATTCATTATTATCTTTTGAGCAGACAGCTTCAAAGGAAAAAAAACATTACACCTGTTTGCTCTTTTAATTCTACTTGTTGTGTTTTCTTTTCATCAGTTTTTTAATAGTATTTTTATAATGTGTCGTGGGTCGTTAAAAAATTAGCTGCGGGCCGCAAATGGTACCTGGGTCATTGTGTTTATTTCCCTTTATGCAACTTTGCTATTTTACACACCCACTTTTTTTTTCCTCACATTTTTTAGGTAGCTTTCTTATAAATATGGAACAATCCCCGTTGTAAAAAGTATAATAGGGATACATACTATCATATACTTTTCTAATTATAACTTGTTTATTATCATTAATGTGTACATTTAATTGAATGTTAGGGTTACCTAGTCTGCTTCCTTGCGTTTTAAAAAGCAGGACCAATATGTGGTATTATTATAGTTTTAGCGTGCATTGGTGACATTCAAGTGTCATGTAACGTACAACAAAACATGAGAGTATCAAATCCACTCTCTCCTGGTATAAAATGCAGCAGTGGAGCCAGCGTAGCCATCATATGATGTACAAATTGATAAGGAGTGTCTTCTTTTGTTTTTTGGAATACAGGATTCTGAGTCCTAGGTGACAACACAACAACCTCCTCATGTGTCCTCTTGCTGTGTATGCCAGCGTGTTGCCAAACGTGGGACATTTGGCCTTGTCTGACAAAAAAAAAAAAAAATGACTTTCTGACCAAAAAATGAGGGTTTACGTTTTATCATGTTTGCTTTTCACCTTACTGAAACTGTCGTTTTTGACCCACATTATGTACGCACCTGCCTTTAAACATATACTGTAAATTATATTATTGTGGGTGTAGAACAGTTCCTAATATTTGAAGCCAAGTATATGAAACAGTTCCTCACCACTAGAGGGAGCAACGACACATCCAATTGTGCTTTCATCCACTTGCTAGTTCGAAGTCTCTGTCCAGTGGGCTACATGGTGGGGGTCTATTTTGTATTGAGTCACATTACATTGTGCAAGTGTACCTAATATTGTGTCCATTGTATATATCATTTCCTGTGTGCTGTGCCATCATATTGTAAACAAAATTTGACATTTGACATTTGTCAAGTTCAACGATCACAATCTTTTGTCTTTGAATGTTTCAAAGCTAATAAAAGTTTCTAAACGTACTCTGTCCTTTTTTTTTTTCTTTGTGGTTTTTGTTATTTTTGTATGCCGCCACAGAAGTGCACCTTTTTATGGCAAAGAGATAAAGTGTGATTAAAACCATAGAAACAGACATAGCTTTGTCCTAGCTGCTCAGTACAACAGGACTAACGCAGTGATGATAATGAAAGATGTAAATGAGTTGTTAGTGTTGATGTGAAAAGACTCACCTCCCCGGCACACCATGTAATCTCCGTCTGCACGGGTGAGTGCACATTTTTTTTATGCATTACAATATTATATAATTGCATACTTACATATATATAATTATGTATAGATGCAGCAAACCTCCATCATCAAAGGGTGAGTACATATTTCATTGCTTTTTTTCATTCAGTTAACTTTTTTTAAACACGCGTACAGTAAAGAATATTCAAAAGCATGATGCAACAAGCCTCCCTCTCATCATTAAAGAGTAAAAGTACACTAAGTTGTATGGCAATGGAAAATATGAGCATGATTCAGCAAGTCTGCCTTGTCTTTTTGTTCTATTCTTATTTTTTACTACAGTTTTAACCTTTAACAGATTAATTAAACTCCCTTTTATATTTGTGTCAAAACAGCTTGTGTCCAAAACCGTATTGTGCTTGACCTTCCAGATTCTAATCTGCCTATTCGACCATACAACATCAAAAGAAAGTCAGTCAACAAGCAGCTTTTGTGATTTCGCAAAATTTGCAGAAACATCTGCACTTTGACTTGATGCTCACATAGTTCAGATTGCCCTCTTGTCCTGCACTAGCGCTGATTTCCCATCAAAATGTTGCACAAGTTCACGTCTGCAATGATTTACCCAGGAATCAATACTTCCACTGAATGAAAGAGATAGAAGATAATCACAGGGCTTGAGTCGTTGCTTGTCATAATACAGTAGGGGCCGGATCTATATTTGTATATCAAAACATGTGCATAGCTGAGAAGATACTGGGAGGAGGAGATGCAAATATGATAATCTATTGCTCGCTGTATGATTTGCCAAACCTGAAACTGTTTTGCGTCTATACATATTTAGCACATTTGAAATGTACAAACTGGCACATTTAGGCACTAAATGCTGGGAGAAAGCACGGGATTGTGCTGCAAAAACTAACAATGGACAAAAAATCCTCTGTGCGTGTGCATGTCAACATATTTGGATTGTCAGAAATAGAAATATTAGACATGTCGTCTACTCAGCAGTATATTTTTATACCTGCTGGATGACTAAGATTAGATTTAAATTTATTGGTCCCCTTGGGGAAATTCATTGTCACCGCCGTACATTTGAACAATAGACATTACACATCACAAAAAATAACAAAAAGACATCCAGCATGACCAACACACAGAGGCGGGCCCTCTGGAATTTGATAGTTCTGTACCTGCGCCCTGATGGTAGTGGGTGAGTGATATCCTGGACTATTGTTTTTGCCAGTCGAGTGATGGACCTGTGGTTTAAGTCTGAAATGTTGGGTGTGGGCAGGCCGATGATTTTAGCCGCTATGTTTGTAATGCGTGTGAGTTTGGTCCGGTTGGTTACAGAAAGCATGGTGAAAAAACATGTAGAACTTGAGGAGCTGATTAAAACAATTTCAACTAATCCGTTGTGGTGTCTGCTGGCGTTTTTTAAAAATGGTTTGTTTTTTCATATCGGAGATATTGTTATATGTCCTATAGATACTATACTATTAATACATCTACATATTTTTTTTTTTTTTTTTCGGGAATGATCCATACCACAGGTGTCAAACTCAAGGCCGGCGGGCCGCCACTTCATTATATTTGGCCCTCGAAAGCCTGGAAATAATATGTATCAAAGTTCTGTAACTTTTCTTACTAAATGTATTCTTTCTTTCTATTTTGGAAGAAATAAAATATATGTACTCCATGTAATCGCAAATTATGTTAACTTAAATATTGTCTAATTATGCAAAAATGTATTATCAATCATTCAAACCCTTTTTAAAATATAAATAAATACTAATAATAATGATTTCAAAGCAAGCTATCCATCAAATTGTGCAATGTAAAAGTAGCAATAGATTTCATGGTAAAATTGTGAAAATTAGTGTGGTTTTTACAGCATTTTTCTCTGAATGAAAAACACAGTACTTTTTTTACTGTAATAAACTATGGTGCTGTTTTGGCATTTACAGTAATCCACCGAAAAATCTACAGTTGTTGATTTGCGGTAAAAAAAAAAAATTAAAAAAAAACTTTTACTGTAAAATTGCATTTTTTTTATGTACAATAAAAAATAACCATTTTACAGTAAAAATCTGGCAACTGAGCATTTTTTTTACATTTTAGTTTAAAAAAAAAAAAATCTACTAAAAAATGCATTAAAAAAATGTGTAATAGTAGTCACTGTTAGACGCGGCCCTCTGGGGCCAAACATAACTGCGATGTGGCCCTCTGTGAAAACGACTTTGACACCTCTGACACACCATTACACCACCGCCACCTCCTTGGGCGCGCTTTTGGTGTGCTAAAAATAGGCCCCTTTCTTCAAAATGGCCCAGAAAAGGAGATGCACATTATATTTATGTGCTGCATGTTCTACAACATAGCAACCCACCACCAGTTGGACCATATAATGCCATGAATGTAGAGGGAAATGAGTGTCTCTATGGTGACAGCCTGTACTACACGCAAAATGCTAATTTAAATTGGGTGGTCGGTTGTTATTAATTGTACACACAGTCTTAGTAGATCACCCGCAACACGCCTACTAGTAGTACTTGCTATTTTATAGTGTGCACACACTATTTACAGTAGCACTTGTTAGTTGGACCTCCGCGGGTCATGCCCTAAGAGCCTTTCATCCATGTTTTTAAATGGAAGCGGCTTCTATCACTATCACACGGTCATCTCAATAATATTTTTTTAGTGCAGCTATTAGGACAAGTCATCTCCTCTCATCATCTGCTTTTAATGATTGATCCTAATGTCAACAAGCATCCAGTTTGGAGTGCGGGTCCAGACTCTGACTGCATGTTTATGTGGGCGCCATTGAACTGAACAGGGTGGATTTATACATTACATTTCTCATAAATAACAATAATACTTTACAGTTTGCCTTTCTGCCTGTTTTTATTAAGTGTGGGAGTGTTTTTTACTCTAAGGCACATTATGCGTTCCAAAAAACAGTTTTTTTATTTGCCGGTTGGTAAGTTTTCCTCTTGTCCTTTCTGAAAATCTATATATACAGTTGTTATTTTTTATATTTCATTTTTATATTCTTTTTGACACACCTCATGTACTGTCAAAAATGAAAACCACATTAAGAAACATTGTTTAAGTAAATACATATTATAGTATTTATATCATGATATTTGGAATAGAAAATACATCTCACTTTATGATTTATTTCTGTCTTAGGTGTTCTCAGTCTGTTGCTGCTTGCTGGTCAGTATTCGGCAAAAAAACTGTTAAAATATTTCAAAAGCGCTCATCTGACAGACACTTTTTATCGCTAGAATGTAACCGTGAAATCAGGCTGGGCGGTAAAGGGTTGTCGCGATGCTCCGGCAGACTGGAGGTCTTCCACGCTGGCACTTGGGGGTCTGTGTGCGACGACCTCTGGAGCCATACAAACACTGACGTGGTGTGCCAAGAGCTAGGGTGTGGCTCCGCCTTGGCGTCCAAAAAGAGTGCCTATTTTGGAGAGGGAACTGGCCAGGTCTGGATGGATGATGTGGAGTGCACCGGGAAGGAGGTGTCCATCCTCAAGTGCTCCCATAGGATCTTTGGGGAGAACAACTGTGGTCACAGTGAAGATGTTGGTGTGGTTTGCTCAGGTAATTGACACACTTTATACTAAAATGTTACCTTTTATTCATAAACACACTTTGTTGCGAGGAAGACTTCATAGCACTCAATTGTAATTGAATTGTATGGATTATGATGTACATAGTAATAAGCGATCAATATAATAGCAACATTGAATGTGATAACAAATTGTCAATTATTCATTTTAATAGCAGAAGCTTGTATGCAAATTACAACAACATTAAGAACTTTTTGGAACATATCAACGAACCCTTCAAAGTGATTGCTGTCACAGAAACATGGATTGATGATAAAAAAGGAATAGATTTTGATCTGGAAGGATATGAACTAAACTACATCAACAGAACCAACAAAAATGGAGGAGGAGTAGCTGTGTACGTGATGAAGAACCTGAACTACAAAGTGGTAAAAAAAACATGTCATTTGCTATAGATAATATCTTAGAATGTATAACCATTGAAATATGTCAGGAAAAAAGCAAAAACATTTTCATTAGTTGGATATATAGATCACCTAAGTCAAGTATAGAAACATTTGAAGAATGGATCAAAGCAACTTACATGGACAATGGTCAAAGAATAATGTTCTTATGTGGTGACTTTAATATTGACTTATTGAACCCCAACAAGCAAAAGTCTATTGATGACTTCATTGATACAATGTACAGCATCAGTCTATATCCTAAAATCACAAAGCCAAGCAGAATCACAGCACACTGTGCCACGCTTATTGATAATATTTTTACCAATGATTTTGATAATAACACTACAAGTGGTCTACTTATAACCGACGTTAGTGATCATCTGCCAGTTTTTACAATATATGATGGAAACTACAAGAAGAACATGGAAGACAAGAGGACATTTCGAAGACTGTGCACAGAGAAGAGGATGATTGCCTTCAAAATTGAGCTACAAAAGCAAGATTGGGACCATGTGTACAATGAAAAAGAGGTTGATGAAGCATATGAACATTTCTTATACAAGTTCATAATACTTTATGACAAACATTGTCCATGGATACAACTCAGTAACAATCAGAGAAAGAATAATCAACCATGGCTGACAAAAGGATTAAAAAATGCTTGTAAGAAGAAGAATACACTATATAGGAAATTTATAGAACAAAAAACTACAGAGGCAGAAATTAAGTACAAAAAGTATAAAAACAAGTTAACAGACATAATACGATCATGTAGAAAAGAATATTACAGTGAATTATTGGATAGGAACAAAAATAACATGACAGCAACATGGGGCATCCTTAATAGCATTATCAAAAATGGCACAAAGAGGGACTACCCCCAATACTTCTTAGACGGAAATAAAAAAAAAAATGACAACATAAAGGAAGTAGTTGAAAGCTTCAATAATTATTTTGTAAATATTGGACCAAAATTGGAAGAAAGGATTCCAGACCCAGTTTCAATCGAGGACTATAATGATACCATAGAGCGAAATCCCAACTCCATGTTCTTTAGTAATGTGACACAGGAGGAAATAGTTACAATCGTGAAAAAATGTAAATCTAAGACTTCAACTGATTGTAACGGAATTGATATGGAAACGATAAAAAAGGTTATAGAAGAGATCTCAGGACCATTAATGTATATTAGTAACCTATCATTTCAAACAGGTACTTTTCCAAACAAAATGAAAATAGCTAAAGTTGCACCAATTTATAAGACTGGAGACAAACATCAATTTACAAACTATAGACCTGTTTCTTTACTTCCACAATTTTCTAAAATCATTGAAAAACTGTTCAATAACAGATTAGAGAGTTTCATAAATAAAAATAGAATACTCGAAGAGAACCAATATGGATACAGAGCTAATGTTTCAACTTCAATGGCTTTAATTGAAATTACAGAAGAAATTACCAATGCAATAGATAGTAAAAAATGTGCAGCAGCAGTGTTTATGGATCTAACTAAAGCATTTGACACTATTAATCACAATATTTTAATCAAAAAACTAGAACGATATGGCATCAGAGGGTTAGTCTTAAACTGGATAAGAAGTTATCTAACGAACAGGAAACAATACGTGAAGCTAGGCGAACACACGTCTACAACGCTAAATATATCCTGTGGTGTACCTCAGGGATCAATACTAGGACCTAAATCATTCAATCTCTATATAAATGACATTTGTAAAGTTACAAAAGATTTAAAGTTAGTATTATTTGCGGATGATACAACAGCGTTTTGTTCAGGAGAGAACACACAGAAGTTAATACAAATAATAACAGAAGAAATTAACAAACTAAAAAGATGGTTTGACAAAAACAGACTATCGTTGAATCTCAGTAAAACTAAAATAATGCTATTTGGTAACAGTAGAAGAGAAAGTCAAACACAAATACAAATAGACGGAAAAGAAATTGAAAGAGTAAATGAAACCAAATTTCTAGGTATAATGATTGATGATAAATTGAACTGGAAATCTCACGTAAAAAATATACAACATAAAGTAGCAAGAAACACGTCAATAATGAATAAAACAAAACATGTTCTAGACAAAAAATCACTTCATATTCTCTACTGCTCACTAGTGTTACCATATCTGAGCTACTGTGTAGAAATATGGGGAAATAACTACAAAAGTACACTTCATTCATTAACGGTGTTACAAAAAAGATCAGTTAGAATAATACATGATGTTGGATATAGAGAACATACAAATCCTTCATTTATTGAATCAAAGATACTGAAATTCCACGACATAGTTAATTTGCAAACAGCTAAAATTATACACAAAGCAAACTATAACCTGCTACCCAAGAATATACAACAATTCTTCTCAAAAAAAGAGGAGAAATATAATCTTAGAGAAAAATGTAATTTAAAACATTTGTACGCACGTATATCAGTATGTGGAATTAAATTATGGAATGGATTAAGCAAAGCAATCAAACAATGTACTAATATGATCCACTTCAAGAAACTCTTCAAACTTAAAGTGTTTACAAAGTACAAAGAAGAAGAACCATGATAAACATTCTGAATTTATTTAATTCATCCATTCTTTCACTCTTTAAAATAATCTTACTTATCTCATCATATGAAATGTAACTTACTTCACCAATTATTATTTATCTATTTATTTTTATTGTGATTACTTATGGAGTACATTGTGAATAAATTGAGAACAGGAAGTGAACAAAAAAGTTTAGCAACTGTTATGTAAAAGAAAAGGGGTATGATTAAATAAGCTCTGCTTCTTCCTACTCCTTTTCGAACATGTTGAAAAGAGAAACTGGAAATCCCCGGTCTGTGGATCACTCTGAAATTGTAGGGTTGTAAAGCTAGATACCAACGGGTAATCCGTGCGTTGGCATCCTTCATGCGGTGGAGCCACTGGCGGGGTTTGTGTTCCGAGTAGAGGCTGAATGAGCGCCCCAGGAGGTAGTACCGGAGGGCACCGACCGCCCACCGGATGGCGAGGCACTCCCTCTCCACGGTGCTGTACCTCGCCTCCCGATCGGAGATTTTCCGGCTGATGTACAGAATGGGGCAGTCAACGCCCCCCATCTGCTGGGACAAAACAGCTCCAAGCCCTCTGCCCAACGCGTCAGACTACAGACAGAACGGGAGAGAAAAATCAGGCATGTGCAGAACCGGCTGCTCGCAGAGGGCCTTCTTAACCCTCTCAAACGCCTGCTGGCACTGCTCCGTCCACTGGACCAGATCTGGAGCACCCTTTCGGGTGAGGTCAGTTAGTGGGCTGGTCAGGTGAGCGAACCGGGGGATAAACCTCCTGTAGTACCCGCCAGTCCCAAAAACTGCCTCACCTTGTTTTTTGTCTTGGGGGTTTGGCAGGCCGCAATTGCCGCTGTTTTATCTACTTGCGGGCGCACCTGCCCTCCTCCCAAGTGGTACCCCAAATACTGTACTTCCCTCCGGCCAATCGCACACCACGCCGGGTTGGCGGTGAGCCCCGCCTGCCTTAGGGACTCGAGCACTGCCCCCACCCGCCGCATATGTTCTTCCCAGCCGCCACTCTGGATGATGACGTCATCCAGATAGGCGGCCGCGTATGCAGTGTGAGGGTGCATCACCCGGTCCATGAGGCGCTGGAACGTGGCGGGCGTACCGTACAAAGCCGAACGGAAGTGTCACGAATTGGTACAATCCTTCTGTAGTGGAAAATACCGTTTTTTCCTTGGACTTTGGCGACAAGGGAATCTGCCAGTAGCAGTGCCCAGCCGATCCAGGAGCTCGTCGACCCGGGGCATTGGGTAGGCGTCATAACGTGACACTTCATTTACCTTACGGTAATCCACACAGAACCGCACAGACCCATCCTTCTTCCCTACCAGAATGATGGGGCTGCACCACGCACTGTGTGACTCTTCTATTACCCCTAACTCCAGCATAGACTTTAATTCTTCCCGAACCACTTTGCTTTTGTGTTCGGGGAGCCTGTAGCGCCGAGACCGCACCGTAACACCTGGTCTCAATGTGATGTTGGATGAGGTTCGTGCGGCCGGTCCGAGGGGAGAACGCATCAGAAAAGCGCTGCTTTCTGCGCTGAAGTGAGCTGATTATCACAGAGGAGGAGGGAGGGCGGGGCCGGGCGGGGCGGAGCGCGGGATCCCCGGCCCAAACTCATCCTCCTTCTCGACCACCGTCTCCATGGAAACAGGCTTCGCTTCCTTTCATGCTTTCAGGAGGTTAAGATGGTAAATTTGGTTGTCTCTGCCCCGGTCCGAGCGCCGGTCCCCATAATCCACATCGCTCACTCGCCATGTGACCACAAAGGGTCCTTGCCACTTGGCGGGTAATTTCGAGCTGGATGTCGGGAGTAGTAATACAAGCACTTTTTCTCCCGGTGAAACTTTCCTTAGCTGCGTCCCCCTGTTATACAAGCGCTGCTGACGTTCCTGAGCCCGGAGCAAATTCTCGCATGACAAGTGCCCCACCATGTGGAGTTTTGCTCTCAGGTCCATAACATATTGTATTTCATTTTTGATGGGGTTTGGACCTTCCTCTGAGCTTTCCTTAATGAGGTCCAAAACCCTGCGCGGCTTCCTGCCGTATAATAATTCAAAGAGGGAAAACCCTGTGGAGGCATGGGGAACCTCCCGCATTGCAAACAGCAAGGGATCCGACCATTTATGCCAATTTGGTTTGTCCTTGTGCACGAACTTACGGATCATGGATTTCAAAGTCTTATTCAGCCGCTCCACCAACCCGTCAGTCTGAGGGTGGTAGACGCTGGTCCGAATGGATTTGATCCCCAATAATCCGTATAGCTCCTTTATTCGTGCGTGACATAAAGGACGTGCCCTGGTCAGTCAGAATCTCTTTCGGGATTCCGACTCGGGAGATGACCTAAAACAGCGCTTGCGCTACACTCTTTGCAGAGATGGAGCACAGTGGCACTGCTTCGGGATAACGAGTTGCGTAATCCACCAGGACTAGCGCAAAACGATATCCCCGTGTGCTCGGGTGAAATGGTCCGACGAGGTCCATGCCAATCCGCTCAAACGGGACCTCCATGAGTGGTAATGGGCGCAAAGGCGCCCTGGGGGTGGCCGCTGGGTTAACCAGCTGGCAGTCCGGGCAGGCTGCGCACCAGCGGCGCAAGTCTGCCTAGATGCCTGGCCAATAGAAACGGACCATTACCCGGTGGAGTGTCTTATCATACCCCATGTGTCCGGCCATGGGGTGAACGTGCGCCGCCTGAAAAACCATTTCCTGACGGCGTTTCGGTACCAACAACTGGGTGATTTCCTCTCCTGTTTGAGTGTCACGACTCACTCTGTATAATCTATCTCTAATGACTGAAAAGTGAGGGAATACCCGCGCTGTTCCCGGGCGCAGTAGCTGACCATCGATGGAAATCACCTGGTCCCAGGCCGCGTGCAGTGTCATCGCAAGACTGCTCGAGGGGGAAATCCTCCGTAGGGTGCCAGTGGGGGGCCGGGGGGTCTTCCCGCGAAGCCCCTGTCGTTCACCCTCGGCAGTGTCGGATGAACCCACGTCGCCGCTGAGAACCGCGCAGATATTCCCCTTTCCCACTGGTCGTGAACGCACCACCACACACTGCGTCACTAAATTCTTAAACCCCGCCCAATTGGTACCCAGGATTAAGGGGTGCGTAAGGTGCGCACTTACAGCAACCTTGACAGTATGCTTTTGTCCGCAGTATAGAATGTCTACCGGCACCAGAGGGTATTCGTGCACATCCCCATGAACACATCTAATTTTCACCCGTGCTGCCTGCCTTAAAGCCCCAGGTCGAACCAGGTTCTGGTGGATCATGGACTGCTCGCAGCCCGAATCCACCATCGCCCGGTGTGTACTCCCTTGTATCCTTACCGGCATACAGTACGTCTCACCCGGGCCGGAGGATCACCTGCCTCACCTCCACGCATGGAGGTCCATGACGCACGTGACGGCTGCCCACGCCTCCAGCACGCCTGCCCAGGCGTTTGAGGGGCCGTCTGCGCGGGAAGCACTGTATCCGCAGCAGCCGGGATCTGCAAGGAAGCACAATAAAAACGAGTTAGTTGCGCGGCGCTGCGGGACCACCGGCGGCGCCGCCTCCTCCCGCTGCACGCTCGGTCTGCGCGGCGCTGGTGCTGAGCGCGTTGGGCTCTGCGTGAACAAAAAAGAAACAGAGTCAGTTGCGCGGCGCCGTCTCCTCCCGCTGCACGCTCGGTCTGCGTGTTGCCGTTGCTGGGTGCTCGGCCGCCTCCACAGTCGTCTCCCACCGCCAGGTGGTCCTCGCCGAGCATCACTGCTGCGGTCAGGTCTTGGGGGCCGGTGGTAACGGACCCAGGCCACCGTCCGCGCTGGGATCGCCTCCAGGAACTGCTCCGTGACCAGCCGCTCCATCACCTTTATTTTCATGACTATTTACATTGTAGATTGTCACTGAAGGCATCAAAACTATGGCATCTGTGAAGTAAAAACCATTTCAGGTGACTACCTTTTGAAGCTCATCGAGAGAATGCCAAGAGTGTGCAAAGCAGTATTCAGAGCAAAGGGTGGCTATTTTGAAGAAACTAGAATATAAAACATGTTTTCAGTCATTTGACCTTTTTTTGTTAAGTACATAACTCCACATGTGTTCATTCATAGTTTTGATGCCTTCAGTGACAATCTACAACAGGGGTGGGCAATTAATTTTTACCGGGGGCCGCATGAGCTACCCGAGCACTGCTGGAGGGCCACATCGACAATATTTCAATTAAATTTTGCTCAATATTATTTTTGATATATACCGTAAGATAAATAATAATAATAATAATATTAATAGTAATACTTCAACATAGTGTGTGTAACAGCATTCCATGACTAATATATATAAATTAACATTAATGATAAATGACAGTAAAATAAGCACACGTATGACTGAGGAGTCATAGTGTAACTTTGTGTGGTGTTTGAGTTGTCCGACTTTTTGTGTGGCCTTAAACGCACCAGTGGTTTAGTGCTATGCGTGTTGGTGACAGATGACAAGTTGGTTTTGGCCTGGTTTGTACGGCAGAAAATGACTAGTTTTTCGAGATAGAATTGTTTTACTCATGTTTTTGGTGTGGTTATGTCCGAATATAAACAGTTTTGTTCAATAAAGTGATCGATATAATTCCTGTCCTCGAAGCATCTCGATAGACGTTACAATAATTGAACGGTGTTCAATTGAACGGTGTTGACGAACACCATTAGGGCCGCTTGTTGTCACTGTCACTCAAAGTTGCATTGCAAAATTCCATAGAATAAATATGTTTATTTTGTTTAGAATTCAGATGGGATTTGACTTGCTGCGCGCAGCGGACGCTTGAGCAGTGCGCAATTGCACAGGCACGCACCTTAGGTGAGGGGACGTTGCTTTGCAGTTCATGTGTTGTTGAAAACACGGCATTCCTCATCAACTTTTCTCTTTTTGGCGTCTCGGGTGTAAACCGTGCATCACTTGTCGCTGCATGTGCACCTTCACTCGCAGGTTACACACGGACACACGCCCATAAATAATACTTTTCAAAATAAAAGCAGCACAGTTGTATTGCGCGCAGGACATAGATGTTTTTTCAACTTTATTTTGTAATTGCAGTTGTTCACATTCACTCACAATCACGCATACGTCCACACGGAAGTAATACAAATAACGATTTTCAAAACAAAAGCAGCACCGTTGTATTGCACACTCGACATAGATACTTTTTAAAATTTATTTTGTAATTTATAATTGGCCTCACGCGGGCCGGACAGGGACGCACAAAGGGCCGGATGCGGCCCGCGGGCCGCAGAATGCCCAGGTCTGATCTACAATGTAAATAGTCATGAAAATAAAGAAAACGTATTGAATGAGAAGGTGTGTCAAAACTTTTGGCCTGTACTATATGTCTTCTTTTTATTAGGATTTTAAAGATAATAAAAAAGGCTTGGAAGATGCGGCTAATGGGACTCACCGTTGTAGCCTTCAAAGCCTCTTAACGTTTTGTATACACACTGCAAGTCTATATATAATTTAGTAACAGACGCATTCATAACATTATGTAATATGTTTAACATGAACCATATTTAGATCATTTTTATGAATACCGGGACTGACTTCTTCCTCGCATTGATTTCTCTTTCCTTAGCAGCGTACGTCCAACTTCCAGTGTGTTCCTTTTTTGTGTGTGTCCTGTCCCAGCTAGTCTTACTTTACAAAAGAAAAGTGTGGAATACCTCTCTTGTTGCCTTAATTGTATTTGACTTTAATAAATACATTTATATTTATGTTTGGCGCAACCGGATCAGAGCAGGAGGGGATAGAAAGAGAAAAAAAGGAAGATCAAGTTGGGATTTCTGTTTATGGTGTTATTCAAGTCCTCAACTGACACTTGATCTGGAATCCTTTCCTCTAAATTTGGTATAATATTTACAAAATAATTATTAAAACTTTCAACTACTTTGTTTTATATTGTAATTTTTTTGTTTCTGTCCCATCTGAAAATTATTGAAGGTAATTGTTCTTAACACCATTTTTAATAATACTATTAAGGATGCCTGTTGCTTTTGTTCCTGTTTAATAATTGAGTGTAATATTCTTTTTCACATGTTCGTAAGATGCTTGTTCTTGTACGTTTTGTACTTATTTTTTTGCCTCTGTACATATTTGTGTCATAAATGTTCTATATAACGATTTTTTGTATGTACGAGTATTTTTCAAACCATTTGTCATTCATTGTTGATTAATCCTCTTTTGCTTCTTACTAAGTTGTTTTTATGTACAGTGTTTGTCATCAAGCTTCATAAAAGTGCTTAAAAATTTACAATATGCTTCATATAGATAATGTTTACTGCATACATTGTTCCAGTTTTGCTTTTCTAGATCATTCTTAAAAACATTCATACTTTACTCTGTGTGTAGTCTTTGACATTTATTTTTGTCCTCCATGTTCCTCTTCCTGTAGTTTCTGTCATTGGTTGTGAAAACTGGTAGATGATTACTGATGTCGGTTATTAGCTGACCACTTGTAGTACTATTATCAAAATCATTAGTAAAAAATATTATCAATAAACTCAGACTGTACATTGTATCTATGAAATCATCAATGGACTTTTGCTTTTTAGAGTTTGAGGTCAATGTTGAAGTCATCACATAAAAATATTACTTTTTGACTGATTTCAGTAAATGTTGCCCTAATCCAGTCTTCAAAACATTTCAATACCTGATTGAGGTGTTCTATATATACAGCTGATCAGTACATGTTTGCTTTTTTTCATGACATTTTTTAATGGTTATTCATTCTGAGATACAAGCTTCTGTGGCCTAGTGGTTAGAGTGTTCGCCCTGAGATCGGTAGGTTGTGAGTTCAAACCCCGGCCGAGTCATACCAAAGACTATAAAAATGGGACCCATTACCTCCCTGCTTGGCACTCAGCATCAAGGGTTGGAATTGGGGGTTAAATCACCAAAAATGATTCCCGGGCGTGGCCACCGCTGCTGCTCACTGCTCCCCTCACCTCCCAGGGGGTGAGGGTGATGGGTCAAATGCAGAGGATAATCTCACCACACCTAGTGTGTGTGTGACAATCATTGGTACTTTAACTTTAAAGGCCTACTGAAATGAATTTTTTTTATTTAAACGGGGATTGCAGATAAATTCTATGTGTCATACTCGATCATTTCGCGATATTGCCATATTTTTGATGAAAGGATTTAGTAGAGAACAACGACGATAAAGGTCGCAACTTTTGGTCTTTGATTAAAAAAAGCCTTGCCTATACCGGAAGTAGCGTGACGTCACCGGAGGAAGGACTCCTCACATTTTACCATTGTTTACAATGCAGCGAGAGAGATTCGGACAGAGAAAGCGACGATTACCCCATTAATTTGAGCGAGGATGAAAGATTTGTGGATGAGGAAAGTGAGAGTGAAGGACTAGAGAGGCAGTGCAGGACGTATCTTTTTTCGCTCTGACCGTAACTTAGGTACAAGGGTTCATTGGATTCCACACTTTCTCCTTTTTCTATTGTGGATCACGGATTTGTATTCTAAACCACCTCGGATACTATATCCTCTTGAAAATGAGAGTCGAGAACGCGAAATGGACATTCACAGTGACTTTTATCTCCACGACAATACATCGGCGAAGCTCTTTAGCTACTGAGCTAACGTGATAGCATCGGGCTCAAATGCAGAGAGAAACAAAATAAATAAATCCCTGACTGGAAGGATAGACAGAAGATCAACAATACCATTAAACCATGTACATGTAACTACACGGTTAATAATTCCCAGCCTGGCAAAGCTTAACAATGCTGTTGCTAACAATGCCATTGAAGCTAACTTAGCAACGGGACCTCACAGAGCTATGATAAAAACATTAGCGCTCCACCTACGCCAGCCCTCATCTGCTCATCAACACCCGTGCTCACCTGCGTTCCAGCGATCGACGGAAGGACGAAGGACTTCACCCGATCATCCGTGCGGTTGGCGGCTAGCATCGGCTAGCGCGTCTGCTGTCCAAGTAAGTCCTCCTGGTTGTGTTGCTACAGCCAGCCACTAATACACCGATCCCACCTACAACTTTCTTCTTTGCAGTCTCCATTGTTCATTAAACAAATTGCAAAAGATTCACCAACACAGATGTCCAGAATACTGTGGAATTTTGAGATGAAAACAGAGCTTTTTTGTATTCGATTCAATGGGGTACCGATACTTCCGGTTCAACGATTGACGTCACGCGCATACGTCATCATACATAGACGTTTTCAACCGGAAGTTTAGCGGGAAATTTAAAATTGCACTTTATAAGTTAACCCGGCCGTATTGGCATGTGTTGCAATGTTAAGATTTCATCATTGATATATAAACTATCAGACTGCGTGGTCGGTAGTAGTGGGTTTCAGTAGGCCTTTAACTTCTGCTGATTAAATGAATAATCGACAGGTTGTTGCCACAATGTTGTTCATCTGCATAATAAAAACAATTACTGTTGTGGGAGAAAAAAATGGTATCTGGATCTATATTGTTCTCCAATTCCATCCATCCATCCATTTTCTACCGCTTGTCCCTTTTGGGGTTGCGGGGGGTGCTGGAGCCTATCTCAGCTGTATTCGGGCGGAAGGCGGGGTACACCCTGGACAAGTCGCCACCTCAACACAGATAGACAGACAACATTAAAACTCACATTCACACACTAGGGCCAATTTAGTCCTGACTTTTATGATCTACTGTATGTTGCAGAAGGTTTTCAGTTCCATCTTTTCCTGTTCAGCAGTCTTTTGTGTTACTTGAGTGTAGATGTTTGTTTTCCGTCAGACTTCATTACCATTGTTATTGTTGTTGAAGTTATTGTTTCTCTGTTTGAGAAATTCCACTTGATCATACCTTTTCTAACATTCCACATTACAAAATAATACACGTATATAGAATTTCTGCTGATATACTATTGGATCAATATAAGTATCCGCCAGTACTCCAATGTGTACCATGACAACAAAGAATGCAGTATAATTTAGCTTACAAAAAATTGTTGTAAAAAAAAGATAATTTAATACAAAAAAAGTGTAATTTTGCAAACAAATAGCAATATTACAAAAGAAAGAATTAAAGTGAAGAATAAAGTTTATTTTTACCAGAAAAAAATGGTTTGTAGTATAGACATTTTTGTGGGAATTTTATATATTTTTATATTAATTAATTTAATTTTTAATTGGGGCGGCATGGCGTAGTGGGTAGAGCAACTGTGCCAGAAACCTGAGGGTTGCAGGTTCGCTCCCCGCCTCTTACCATCCCAAAAAAAAAAATTGCTGCCGTTGTGTCCTTGGGCGGGACACTTCACCCTTGCCCCCGGTGCCATAGAATGAATAGAATGATGAATGATAGGTGGTGGTCGGAGGGGCCGTTGGCGCAAATTGCAGCCACGCTTCCGTCAGTCTACCCCAGGGCAGCTGTGGCTATGAAAGTAGCTTACCAGGTGTGAATGAGTGATGGGTTCTACATGTAAAGCGACTTTGGGTACTTAGAAAAGCGCTATATAAATCCCAGGTATTATTATTATTATTAATTTTACAAGACAAAGATGGAATATTTAACCATAACATTTTAATTCTACAAGAAAACTCAGTTTTTATGGGAAGAAAATTAAATTTCAATTGAATAAATGTGTAATTTTAGTAAGTAATGGTTGTCCAGTGATACTGAGAGAAAAAAGTCTTCAGCACAATTCAGTTGTAATATTGAGAGAAATCACAACCTAATTTTGTGATAACATGGTCATATAATAACAGTAACATATAGTCATAATTTAATAAGAAGGGAAAAAATAACAATGTATGACAAGAATACAAGTACTTCTTTGATAATGAAGATTTATTTTAGACAAAAAAAAACCCTAGTATAAAACATTTAAAACTATTGTGCTTGCAAATTGAACTGCATTTTAATAGAAAAACATTCAAAGTCTATGGAAAATTTGTATTACAAGAATGATAGCATTTGTTTTGCAATATTAAAGTAGTCATTTATGGACTGATTTGCAGAACATGTGAAAGTTAGCAAAGGAAGCAATCGGTGTAACGGCCAACTGGAAATCTACGTGGACAGCCACTGGAGAAAGGTGTGCAGCACGGACTGGGGCCAGGAAGAAGCCGAGGTGATCTGTCGGGAGATCCGCTGCGGAAAGCCTCTCCCTTCTAAAGAAATTCCGGATTTTGGAATAGTGCATGAAGCCTCTGGGATCCAAACCAAATGCTTGGGGAACGAGAGCTCCATCGCTGAGTGCTCGCATCAACCGCTGCAGAAGGACTGCACAGTCGCCAGTGTGCATTGCTCCAGTGAGTCAGTCGTGTCCTTTGACTTTAGATCAGCATCAATTTAATTGTGTGCTTTTTCGTGTGTTTTAACCGAACAGACGCCCTACCCCTTCGATTGGTCAATGGGACCAACCGGTGCTCCGGCCGAGTGGAGCTCTTCTACGAGGACCAATGGGGGACGGTGTGTGATGACAACTGGGGGATGCAGGAGGCAGCTGTCACATGCCGTGAGATGAAGTGCGGCGCTCCGCTGGTCGCCACGGAAAACGCCTTATTTGGTGTCGGCAACGATCAGACGTGGCTGGACGACTTGGAGTGTACTGGAAAAGAGGAGTTCCTGGTTAACTGCCCGCACAAAGGATTTGGGCAGCATGACTGCAACCACAATGAGGACGCCGGTGTGATATGTTCAGGTATGGTTGTCTGCAGCCGTGCATTTGTAATAAAACTCTAACATTCTTCTTTTGCATATTCTTTCTTTTCCCAGAAACACTCAGATTGACCAACGGAACCACGCACTGCTCAGGCCGACTGGAGGTCTTTCACCACGGCAACTGGGGAAAAATGTGCAATCACAACTGGGGCGCGAAAGAGGCCACAATGGTGTGCACGGAACTCAACTGCGGAACTCTTTCCAAAACCACCGAATATTTTGGCGAAAGTGATCTCAGAGCATTCAGGGGGGCCTGTCCAAGAGATGCCACCTCCTTCTCCCAGTGTTCCATTGAGGAAACCTCCGACGTGTGCAGAGGGGTGTCATTTTCATGCGCAGGTAACGTAACTTTTTGGACAAGTGTAAACATACTTGCCAACCCTCCCGATTTTCCCGGGAGACTCCCGAATTTCAGTGCCCCTCCCGAAAATCTCCCGGGGCAACCATTCTCCCGAATTTCTCCCGATTTCTACCCGGACAACAATATTGGGGGCGTGCCTTAAAGGCACTGCCTTTAGCGTCCTCTCTCACCTGAAAAGTAGACTATTATATATGTCTCCGTTATCCATAGGTTTATCTATAACCCATAAAGTAGGCAGGCACGGAGCTATTTCTCAGCGTGTGTTTATTCCAGCCGGCACGTTAATACACTGACACACAATATCCGGATTCCCATCATGCATTGCTTCAAAACTACGGCAAGTAGTAATGTCCAAAAACATAACAGAGACGAAGCAGAAGAACGAAGAAGAGACATGGCGACGACGAGTAAGAAGAAGAAGTACGCTTGCAAGTTCCAAAATGATTGGAAAAAATAATTTCAGTTCATCCAGGACAGCTCAAAGGGGAAGGGGTATGCTGCCTGCAAATTTTGTAGATCAGACTTCTCCATTGAACACGGTGGCCGAACGGATATACTCATTCATGAACGGATTATTTATATGTATATATATATAAGAAATACTTGAAAATATAGCTACCCATTCCCCCCCCCCATGCGTACTCATGTTTGATGCTGGGTGACAGCCCACAGTCAATGAGTATTAGTAATACAGCTTCTTCATGCTTTTAGCGCATGAAGAAAAACGCATTTTAGCGCTCAAACTGGCATTACAAGTGTAAAAAGAAGTTACCTGGAAACTTAACACCAATTGCATACCTGCACTTGTGATGTTTAGAAGAGAGTCGACTAGCATTAAGACTAGAGCTGCACCTATCGATTATTTTAGTTATTAAGTAATCATTCGATTAGTTCCTCGATTAATCGGATAAATAGTAAATGGGTTATACTTGTATAGCGCTTTTCTACCTTCAAGGTACTCAAAACGCTTTGACACTATTTCCACATTCACCCATTCACACACACATTCACACACTGATGGCGGGAGATGCCATGCAAGGCGCTAACCACTACCCATCAGGAGCAAGGGTGAAGTGTCTTGCTCAAAGACACAACGGACGTGACTAGGTTTGTAGTAGCTGGGGATCGAACCAGGAACCCTCAGGTTGCTGGCACGGCCACTCTCCCAACCACGCCGTCCCGTCATAAAACACTTTATAGCCTCAATGCATATTTTAGGGAAAATAGTTGAAATAAACAAAAAAAATTCTGCTTGCCATAACCATCACCGTTTATTTTCTGTAAATGCACATCCTCAACATTGAAATTGCACTTTTAACATGTCTGCATTAATAAACATTTTATTAAATTAAAAGCTTTCTGCAGTTCGCCGTCACACAAATCAAGGCACCCACACACCACCGCTCTCATGTCCGCTCTATTGCAGCGGCGGTGCGGAAACTTTGTTCCGGAAACTCAATGCAGTGAAAATGTAATCAATTGTAAATAGTTTTACTCATTAAATGATTATTTGAAGACACAGGATATAAATCAAAGGTTAAATCATGGGTGCCAAACTCATTTCTATTGAGGGCCACATCGCATTTATGGCTGCCCTGAGAGTGCTGCTTGTAACAGTGAATATATATGAATATCAACATGTCATAGCCTTGTAACACAATGTGCATAGGCAACTGTATAATTATGTTTTACTAACAGACTGATTGATATCTTTCTTTAAAATCATAAATCAAGGTAACAAGCACATATTTTAAGTGTTTATTTTTGATAATTAAAAAAATAATTATTGGAACATCTTGTTGCCTGATCACTTGATCAGATCATTTTAGAGTGGTAAAAATATGCAGTTGCATGCAGTACATTTTTCTTAGACTTAGACTTAGACTAACTTTATTGATCCACAAGGGAAATTGTTCCACACAGTAGCTCAGTTTCAAAGGATGGAAAGTGTAAGGATGGAAAGGATAATGCAGGTATTACGTAGACTAAAATGTACCATAGTAGCAATATAAAATAGGACATATATGTAATATTTACATATTATATATACAGTATATAATATGTACTGATATATTATTATATTATATTATATTTTAATATAATATATACAATATACAACAAATCCCAATTACCATGTACAATATTACAGTATATGAAACAGCTGCAGCTAAAAAAAGAAAAGAAAAAAAGGGCAGCATAAAATAGAGCGTAGATCCAGCAGAAAATAGACATTATAAACAAAGAGAGGTAGCCAACATAGAAGCGGTCAGATAATAGACAGTTTTAATAGACAGACATTTTTCTGTCAGAATTTGAACAAATATATTCAGCCAGAAAGTGCTTTATTATTTCCAGCCATAAATGATGTGCATGTACCTGTGATTTAATCAATTAATTGTTGCAGCCCTAATTAAAACATTGTTACATTTATTTATTCACAATCCCCATGAGAGTCAAGAATGCACGTATTTCTTGGAATTCCAAATTGTAAACAACTTCTAGCAAAAGGCGTCTACAAGGCAGGTAATAAGGATTCATCCACCCCACGTATAAAGTGCTCTAAAAAAAAGTCAGCAGAAACGCTCCATTTACATGCTGTCACCTGCAAAATAACCAAGCTATGTTAACTAGATTTAGTAACACGTCGCCTTGCGCAGAGAGAGGTGAGCTAGCTACTCAGCTGCTGCAAAATTGTGAGTTTGGAAAAGTTAATATTAGATTATAAATCTATGCACTCTGTGAAATACAAATGTTCTGGTAATGCTTAAAATGGGCGAAATACTGTAAGTATTACATGTATAATGAATTTGCCTGAAATTAACTGCTGTATAATACAAAAGTCCCTTTGTGTGCGTTCTTAGGTAGTCCATCCCTAAAGCTCGTCAACGGCACAGACCGATGCTCTGGCAGGGTGGAGGTCTACCACAACAGCCAGTGGGGGACGGTGTGTGACGATTTCTGGGACATAAAGGACGCGCAGGTGGTGTGCCGTGCCATGGACTGCGGGACAGCCATGATGGCCAAACCCGGTGGCTTCTTCGGCGAAGGCAAAGGAGAGATCTGGCTGGATGACATGGAATGTGTGGGGAACGAGTCGTCCCTTGCCCACTGCACGCATTCCACATTTGGAGATAATAACTGTGGTCATAGCGAAGACGCCGGTGTGGTGTGTTCAGGTGAACAGGATTTCCTTGTTGTTGGAGTTCTGCATTAAGACTATTAACACCGTTACAAGTGTAAAAAGAAGATAACTGCTGTATTGTAACTACTTCCTCTCCTAGCCACCATCCGACTGATAAACGGCACCGACCAGTGTTCGGGGCGGGTGGAGGTGTCCCACAGTGAAGCCAGTTGGTCGTCTGTCTTTAACGTTAAGTGGGGGATGAACGAAGCGGCGGTGGTGTGCAGAGAGATGAACTGCGGCGATCCCGTGAAGACTTCGGCATCATTCGGCAGCAGCGGCGACTCGCGGGGATACAAGGTCAGCTGCGGTGGCAGGGAGCGTTCTCTCACGCAGTGCACACTGACGGAATATGTCCGAAGCAGCCACGATCTCTTCGAGGAGGTCTCTGTCGTTTGCTCAGGTAAACCGCTTCTCCTTTGTCCTATAACGCTCAGCATCATGGCTTATGGATACGCGCACCCCTTCCTCAGGGAACGTGAGGTTGGCCGGTGGACACAACCGTTGCGTCGGGAGAGTGGAGTTCTACGAAAAAGGCCAGTGGGGCAACGTGTGTGGTGAACTGTGGGACGTCCAGGACGCGCAGGTGGTGTGCAAACAGCTGGACTGCGGCAGAGCTCACCAAATTACCACCATGGCGGAGTACGGCCGGGGCTCGGGACATACCTGGATCGAACAGATCGAGTGCAACGGCATTGAGTCTACGTTGGCCGACTGCCGCCAAACTCCATTCCTGGACAGAAGCTGTAACGCCTCGTCCATCGCTGGCGTTGTCTGCTCAGGTATGAGGAAATGGATGAATTTAAAGTGAAAGGCTAACTCATTGTGTTTCCTCTTTACTATCATGACAATAAGTTGTGATTCTCATTTCTGTATGTACAAACCCCAAAAGCAGTGATTCTCATTTCTGTATGTACAAACCCCAAAACCAGTGAAGTTGGCACGTTGTGTAAATCGTACATAAAAACAGAATTCAATGATTTGCAAATCCTTTTCAACTTATATTCAATTGTATAGACTGCAAAGACAAGATACTTAACGTTCGAACTGGAAAACTTCGTTATTTTTTGCAAATATTAGCTCATTTGGAATTTGATGCCTGCTACATGTTTCAAAAAAGCTGGCACAAGTGGCAAAAAAGACTAAGAAAGTTGAGGAATGCTCATCAAACACTTATTTGGAACATCCCACAGGTGAACAGGCTAATTGGGAACAGGTGGGTGCCATGATTGGGTATAAAAGCAGCTTCCAGGAAATGCTCGGTCATTCACAAACAAGGATAGGGCGAGGGTCACCACTTTCTCAACCAGCGATTGCAAGGAATTTAGGGATTTCACCATCTAAGGTCTGTAATATCATCAAAAGGTTCACAGAATATGGAGAAATCACTGCACATAACATTGAATGCCCATGACCTTGGATCCCTCAGGCTGTACTGCATCAAAAACCGACATCAGTGTGTAAAGGATATCACCACATGGGCTTAGGAACACTTCAGAAAACCACTGTCAGTAACTACAGTTGGTTGCTACATCTGTAAGTGCAAGTTAAAACTACTTTGAAAAGCGAAAGCCATTTATCAACAACACCCAGAAACGCCGCCGGCTTCGCTGGGCCCGAGCTCATCTAAGATGGACTGATGCAAAGTGGAAAAGTGTTCTGTGGTCTGACTACTCCACATTTCAAATTGTGTTTGGAAACTATGGACGTCGTGTCCTCCGGAACAAAGAGGAAAATAACCATCCGGATTGTTATAGGCGCAAAGTTCAAAAGCCAGAATCTGTGATGGTATGGGGGTGTATTAGTGCCCAAGACATGGTAACTTTCAGCAATAATGGTGCCCTCACAGATTTGTAAGGACAATGTGTAAGGTACATACAGGTTTTTGGGGCGGTATAGCTCGATTGCTAGAGTGGCCGTGCCAGCAACTTGAGGGTTCCAGGTTCGATCCCCGCTTCAGCCATCCTGTAATCACTGCCGTTGTGTCCTTGGGCAAGACACTTTACCCACCTGCTCCCAGTGCCACCCACACTGCTTTAAATGTAACTTATATGTTGGGTTTCACTATGTAAAAGCGCTATATAAATATAATTCACTTCACTCACTTCACTTCACATACAGGTTTTGGAGCAACATATTTTGCCATCCAAGCAACATTATCAAAGACGCCCCGGCTTATTTTAGCAATACAATTCTAAGCCACGTGTTACAACAGCGTGGCTTCATATTAAAAAAGTGCGGGTACTACACTGGCCTGCCTGTAGTCCAGACCTGTCTCCCATTGAAAATGTGTGGCGTATTATAAAGCGTAAAATACCACAACGGAGACCTCGGACTGTTGAACAACTTAAGCTGTACATCAAGCAAGAGTGGGAAATAATTCCACCTGAAAAGCTTCAAAAATTGGTGTCCTCAGGTCCCAAACGTTTACTGAGTGTTGTTAAAAGGAAAGGCCATGTAACACAGTGGTAAAAATGCCCCTGTGCCAACTTTTTTGCAATATGTTGCTGCCATTAAATTCTAAGTTAATGATTCTTTGCAAAAAAAATTAAAGTTTCTCAGTTCGAACATTAAATATCTCGTCTTTGCAGTCTATTCTGTTTTTATTTACGAATTACACAACGTGCCAACTTCACTGGTTGTGGGTGTTGTACATCATTTCCTTATTTTGCTCATGTTGTCCTAAGTGTAAATGGGTTGTACTTGTATAGCGCTTTTCTACCTTTTTAAGGAACTCAAAGCGTTCCACATTCACCCATTCACACACACATTCACACACTGATGGCGGGAGCTGCCATGCAAGGCGCTAACCAGGACCCATCAGGAGCAAGGGTGAAGTGTCTTGCTCAAGGACACAACGGACATGACTGGGATGGTAGAAGGTGGGGATTGAACCAGTAACCCTCAGATTGCTGGCACGGCCACTCTCCCAACTTCGCCACGCCGTCCCCACCTGGAGCTACCCCCTCCACACTGCACGGGGATCAGACCAGGGTTTGTCAATTGAGAGTTGAGAGTGCTCGTCCATTCATTGTCCTGCACGACTCTTAGGGGAACTGCACTTTTCTGGGGGATTTTGCCCATACCACACAATCCTAATGTGAGACAAAAACACACGTCTTTCTCTTTTCTGTGTGTTTTAAATAATTGTTAGTCAGATGATACTTGTCATGGGGATTCATTTGCGCTCATAAAGTGCTCTAAAAAATGTCATGAAGACCAAGTTATAGCAACAGTGTTATTTTATGAGCTAATACAGAAGAAAGTTGCCCATTACTGAATCAGCGACAAGTAGCTTGAGCTGCTTCTGCTGCTGCTGTGTTGCCTCTGAGTTAGTAAATAATAATGCTAGATTGTAAATCATGCATTCACACGAGTGAGTGCGGACATTGTAAGTCACTGTTTTACGTTCTTATTTGAAACGTTCAGCGATAGTGCTATGTGATAACGCTCTAAGGCTGTCAAGAAGTCTGCCATCAGTGGGAGCAAACACAGAAAGTGCTCCCTAGGTTGTCATAGCAACAACTACCAGTGCTATGCGCTCTGTGAAATAAATGCGCCCAAGAAAAAAGTGCCGGCAATGCTTAAAATGAGCAAACTATGTAAACATTACATGTTGCAATACATGTGCTTGTTACTACATTACATATATACTTACAGCATGTATATAAAACAGTGTTGGAGGTATTTGGATGGTTTTCATATAGACGAATAGATCGTGTACCCATTACCTGCATTGTTAGACGCCTCTTACTAGCAGTTTTTTACTATTTAGAATGCAGAGAAAAGGGAAAGACATATTGTTGTCTTCGGCCATGTCCACACAAACACGGATACTTAATAAACGCATACTTATCTCTGTGTTTAGGCCTCTTGTACACACGCAAACCCATACTTGGGTATGGGGCGGCGTGGCGAAGTTGGTAGAGTGGCCGTGCCAGCAATCGGAGGGTTGCTGGTTACTGGGGTTCAATCCCCACCTTCTACCATCCTAGTCACGTCCGTTGTGTCCTTGGGCAAGACACTTCACCCTTGCTCCTGATGGCTGCTGGTTAGCGCCTTGCATGGCTGCTCCCGCCATCAGTGTGTGAATGTGTGTGTGAATGGGTGAATGTGGAAATACTGTCAAAGCGCTTTGAGTACCTGGAAGGTAGAAAAGCGCTATACAAGTATAACCCATTTATCATTTATTAATTTATTGTGTCCTTAAAAATGCAGACTTTTGCAAAAGCTGGCCAAAGAGTTCCAAAACTCTCCGCTCAGCGTATGCGTGTACACTGCACAAACGGAGACTTGTACTCTTCTGATGACGTCACGTTTGTGCGCTGTCATTTCCAAAGCTCAACAACACGCCTTGCTGCCTTTAAGCACACTTTAAAAGGATTTGTTGTATGTTTGAAGGTAAACATGTTTCTATTTTCACTTAACATTAATAAAAAAAACACACATTAGCGCTAATGACAGTCAACTGTTTTGAATAAGATCGCTGTCGAACCTCCACCTGATGGAACAACTTTGACAAGCAAGAATTTTTGCTTTATGTCATAAGAAATGTGCAACATTATCTCAGGTTTTTAATCCTTGTACAACGACAGATCATAAAGTTAACTCACGTGCATTGCTTCCATTTTTGTAGATGGAACTGGGCCTAAGCATTATAATAACAGAAGTGGAATGCCACCAAGTCAGCTGTGGCTACTTTTACAGGCTTCTGATTGGACAAAATGTGCATGACAGCAGGTTTATGCATTTGTGTGTAGACATAGACAGTTATGAAACTACACTTGTGTGGATGGAGATTGTTTTAACCCCAAATGTGTGTTTTTGAAACTCTCCGTGTTCATGTGGACATGGCCTAAAACAGTGTTGGAGGTTTTTGGAGGTTTTTCAGAGGGCTTGATAGACGGAATAGATTGTATCCCCTATACCTGCGTTGTTAGTTGCCTCTTACTAGCAGTATTTTACTATTTAGAATGTAGAGAAAAGGGAAAGACGTGTTCTTGTACACAAGGATTGTGAATGATGGGGGGGGGAAAAAAAATGCAGTTCCCCTTTTTGTCGTCAGGGAGAGAGGTTTACCAATGTACTGTCGCTAGCACCAGCTGCCATGAGCAGACAGACCCTTATAAGTTTCATTTTTGGAGTATGGTTATCATCACATCTTGCCTTTTGGTCATCAATGGCACCTGTGTGTTAGACATTACTTCCACTCTTCAGGGCTACCAAAAGATTTTTGTTTACTAGTTTCGAGCATGGGTAAAAATAAGGGATTAAATTAATTTAATTTAAAATTTGAATACTAAAACAAGCTCTTAACAAGACTTAAAGGCCTACTGAAACCCACAACTACCGACCACGCAGTCTGATAGTTTATACATCAATGATGAAATCTTAACATTGCAACACATGCCAATACGGCCGGGTTAACTTATAAAGTGCAATTTTAAATTTCCCGCTAAACTTCCGGTTGAAAACGTCTATGTATGATGACGTATGCGCGTCAATCGTTGAAACGGAAGTATTCGGACTCCATTGAATCCAATACAAAAAGCTCTGTTTTCATCTCAAAATTCCACAGTATTCTGGACATCTGTGTTGGTGAATCTTTTGCAATTTGTTTAATGAACAATGAAGACTGCAAAGAAGAAAGTTGTAGGTGGGATCGGTGTATTAGCGGCTGGCTGCAGCAACACAAACAGGAGGACTTTGAGGTGGATAGCAGACGCGCTATCCGACGCTAGCCGCCGACTGCATCGGTGATCGGGTGAAGTCCTTCGTCGATCGCTGGAACGCAGGTGAGCACGGGTGTTGATGAGCAGATGAGGGCTGGCTGGCGTAGGTGGATAGCTAATGTTTTTAGCATAGCTCTGTGAGGTCCCGTTGCTAAGTTAGCTTTCTCGACTCTCATTTTCAAGAGGATATAGTATCCGAGGTGGTTTAAAATACAAATCCGTGATCCACAATAGAAAAAGGAGAGAGTGTGAAATCCAATGAGCCTAGCTTGTACCTAAGTTACGGTCAGAGCGAAAAAAGATGCATACTGCACTGCACTCTAGTCCTTCACTCTTACGTTCCTCATCCACGAATCTTTCATCCTGGCTCAAATTAATGGGGTAATCGTCGCTTTCTCGGTCCGAATCGCTCTCGCTGCATTGAAAACAATGGGGAAATGTGAAGAGCCTTTCAACCTGTGACGTCACGCTACTTCCGGTACAGGCAAGCCTTTTTTTATCAGCGACCAAAAGTTGCGAACTTTATCGTTGATGTTCTCTACTAAATCCTTTTAGCAAAAATATAGCAATATCGCGAAATGATCAAGTATGACACATAGAATAGATCTGCTATCCCCGTTTTAAATAAAAAAATGTAATTTCAGTAGGCCTTTAAACCCATGTCCCTTAAATCACAACATAGTGTCACTAACCTAACCACTGTGCCTATACACAGGTTGTATAGCAGACCTGGGAAAATTAAGGCCCGAGGGCCGCGTGCGGCCCGTTAAGCTTTTCATTCTGGCCCGCCGTACATTCCCAAATAATTTTTTCAGATCTTTATGATAGAAACTGTAGCTGCCATTATGATGTGCAGTGATGTTTTCAAATGACCGTAAGTCTTGAACTATACAAAGTATATCAATGGTTGGAATCTGCGCTTTTGTATGATATACTAGTTACTATGGTAATCTAATTAGTTACTATGGTAATCTAAATCACAGCAGCTCAGACGAGGCACCAAGCAGTGTGGGCATGGTTTCTTTCCACAGAGTGTTTCCAAAGCGGCCAGCCTGAAATGCGGGTGTCAGGGACAGACGCGAAGGGAGATTTTTACAACAAAGTTCTGCAAGAAAAGTGATATTATATCAGATTGTAGGTGGGGATTTTTTACCCTTCGCAGTCATATTTTGCTGTTTGTTGCATTTTTGTTGCGTTTCGCTTGATTGTAAAATATGTCGATCGAGAGGGGGTGTGACGTTCATATGTTGTCAATATTCAGTATTCTATCGTCATATTTTTAATATTGTAAATCCCACATTCTTTATTTTCATGTACATTTTAGGTGTCTTATTAAGTAAAAAAAAAAAATTCCATTCCGTTTTTAAGGTGGTCTGTCATAACGTTTTTAGCTTTCAATCAGACATTTTTGTGAGGTTTTGTATTAGTGTTCCTAAAAATAGATATACCGGCCCCCAGACAAATTTTTTTCTCTAAATTTGGCCCCCGAATGAAAATAATTTCCCCATATGTTTTTATTTACGAATTACTTTTGTATTTTGAGTAGCCTGCTGGAAAACCACAAGGTAGCATATTTGCATGTACAACCCCAGTTTCCATATAAGTTGGGAAATTGTGTTAGATGTAAATATAAACGGAATACAATGATTTGCAAATCCTTTTCAACCCATATTCAATTGAATGCACTACAAAGACAAGATATTTGATGTTCAAACTCATAAACTTTATTTTTTTTTTGCAAATAATAATTAATTTAGAATTTCATGGCTGCAACACATGCCAAAGTAGTTGGGAAAGGGCATGTTCACCACTGTGTTACATGGCCTTTCCTTTTAACAACACTCAGTAAACGTTTGGGAACTGAGCAGACACATTTTTTAAGCTTCTTAGGTGGAATTCTTTCCCATTCTTGCTTGATGTACAGCTTAAGTTGTTCAACAGTCCGGGGGTCTCCGTTGTGGTATTTTAGGCTTCATAATGCGCCACACATTTTCAATGGGAGACAGGTCTGGACTACAGGCAGGCCAGTCTAGTACCCGCACTCTTTTACTATGAAGCCACGTTGATGTAACACGTGGCTTGGCATTGTCTTGCTGAAATAAGCGGGGGCGTCCATGCCAGGAAACGTTGCTTGGATGGCAACATATGTTGCTCCAAAACCTGTATGTACCTTTCAGCATTAATGGTGCCTTCACAGATGTGTAAGTTACCCATGTCTTGGGCACTAATACACCCCCATACCATCACAGATGCTGGCTTTTCAACTTTGCGCCTATAACAATCCGGATGTTTTTTTTCCTCTTTGGTCCGGAGGACACGACGTCCACAGTTTCCAAAAACAATTTGAAATGTGGACTCGTCAGACCACAGAACACTTTTCCACTTTGTATCAGTCCATCTTAGATGAGCTCAGGCCCAGCGTAGCCGACGCCGTTTCTGGGTGTTGTTGATAAACGGTTTTCGCCTTGCATAGGAGAGTTTTAACTTGCACTTACAGATGTAGCGACCAACTGTAGTTACTGACAGTGGGTTTCTGAAGTGTTCCTGAGCCCATGTGGTGATATCGTTTACACACTGATGTCGCTTGTTGATGCAGTACAGCCTGAGGGATCGAAGGTCACAGGCTTAGCTGCTTACGTGCAGTGATTTCTCCAGATTCTCTGAACCCTTTGATGATATTACGGACCGTAGATGGTGAAATCCCTAAATTCCTTGCAATAGCTGGTTGAGAAAGGTTTTTCTTAAACTGTTCAACAATTTGCTCACGCATTTGTTGACAAAATGGTGACCCTCGCCCCATCCTTGTTTGTGACTGACTGAGCATTTCATGGAATCTACTTTTATACCCAATCATGGCACCCACCTGTTCCCAATTTGCCTGTTCACCTGTGGGATGTTCCAAATAAGTGTTTGATGAGCATTCCTCAACTTTATCAGTATTTATTGCCACCTTTCCCAACTTCTTTGTCACGTGTTGCTGGCTTCAAATTCTAAGGTTAATGATTATTTGCAAAAAAAAAATGTTTATCAGTTTGAACATCAAATATGTTGTCTTTGTAGCATATTCAACTGAATATGGGTTGAACATGATTTACAAATCATTGTATTCCGTTTACATTTACATCTAACACAATTTCCCAACTCATATGGAAACGGGGTTTGTACATTCCTAGATTAAAAAACATTTATTTTAGGTGAAAAGCAGATGGTGACTCTTCTTTTCCTCGACTCCTCAGACAGTTTGGGGGTCCGCTTGGTGAACAGCGAAGTCGGGTGCACGGGCAGAGTGGAGGTCCAGCAAGGCGAGGTTTGGCACTCGGTTTGCGACGCCAACTGGAATATGAGCAAAGCCCAAGCGGTGTGCGAACATCTACACTGCGGCTTTGCTACAAGCGCTCCCGGCGGGGCGCATTACGGCCAGAGCAGCGGGCCCGTGATGGAGGCGAGCGACTCGTGTTTCTCCAACGCCACCACTCTTCAGCAGTGCTCGCGAGGGGGCTTCACCGAGTCGACGTGCGGACACGAGCATGATGCTGGTCTTTCTTGTGCAGGTTCGGATCACTTTTAAACAGCACTAAATTATATTTCATATTTTTGTCTCATATATTCAGAAGAATCAATCATTAGAACATGTGTTCTCATTTTTCCACACATTTTTTGTGGAACTCCTGAACCGCTGCACACAGAAGGGTAAAAAACGTCCACTGACTTGAGGGTGCTTTGCCAAAGCATCACAAAAATCAAGTAAACCATTTTGACAATAAGCAAATAATTATCTAAGTCATTGAGCATTTGTGTAATGATGATACAACTTTGAGGAGCTTTTTATTACATACAGTCACGATCAAAAGTTTACATACACTTGTAAAGAACATAATTTCATGGCTGTCTTGAGTTTCAAATCATTTCTACAACTCTTTATTTTTTGTGATAGAGTGATTGGAGCACATACTTGTTGGTCACAAAAAACATTGATGAAGTTTGGTTCTTCTATGAATTTATTATGGATCTACTGAAAATGTGAGCAAATCTGCTGGGTCAAAAGTATACATACAGCAATGTTAATATTTGGTTACATGTCCCTTGGCAAGTTTCACTGCAATAAGGCGCTTTTGGTAGCCATCCACAAGCTTCTGGCAAGCTTCTGGTGGAATTGTTGACCACTCCTCTTGACAAAATTGGTGCAGCTAAATTTGTTGGTTTTCTGACATGAACTTGTTTCTTCAGCATTGTCCACACGTTTAAGTCAGGACTTTGGGAAGGCCATTCTAAAACATTTCTTCTAGCCTGATTTAGCCATTCCTTTACCACTTTTGACGTGTGTTTGGGGTCATTGTCCTGTTGGAACACCCAACTGCGCCCAAGACCCAACCTCCAAGCTGATGATTTTATGTTGTCCTGAAGAATTTGGAGGTAATCCTCCTTTTTCATTGTCCCATTTAAAGCACCAGTTCCATTGGCAGCAAAACAGGCCCAGAGCATAATACTACCACCACCATGCTTTACGGTGGGAATGGTGTTCCTGTGATTAAAGGCCTCACCTTTTCTCCTCCAAACATATTGCCGGGTAATGTGGTTAAACAGCTCAATTTTTGTTTCATCTAACATCACATGGACAAAGATAAGACCTTCTGGAGAAAAGTTCTGTGGTCAGATGCTTCAATCACTCTATCACAAAAAAATAAGAGTTGTAGAAAGTATTGGAAACTCAAGACAGCCATGACATTATGTTCTTTACAAGTGTATGTTTGATCGCGACTGTATATGCTAGCATATCTTCCAAAGCATTTTGACCACAACCCACGAATGTGACACGGGATACATTAAACAGTTTCATATATAATTGTCCAGTGGCATACGTTGTGGTCGTTTACAGCCACACATGTCCCTGTCATAGTAAAGAGTTTTGTTTTTCCACGCACAGCAAAGGTGAGGTTGGTCGGCGGCTGGAGTGGATGTTCCGGCCGGGTGGAGGTCTTCTATCAGGGCCAGTGGGGAACCGTGTGCGACGACCAGTGGGATATGGTCAGTGGCGATGTGGTGTGCAGACAGCTGGGCTGCGGTCACGCCGTATCCGCCCCCATCAGTGCCCACTTTGGGAGAGGCAGCGGCCCGATATGGCTGGATAACGTTGAGTGCAGCGGCGACGAGGCAGCCATCACGCATTGCAATCATCAGGGATTCGGGGAAAATAACTGTGGACACAGCGAGGACGCCGGTGTTATCTGCTTGGGTAAGACACCGATAACATGCTGTCACTGTTACTTTTACACTGCAAATTATTTGTCACTTGCCAAAATGTTAAGTTTTATCGCAAGAAATTTCCCTAGTTTTAAAGGGGAACTGCACTTTTTGAGGGGAATTTTGCCTATCGTTCACAATCCTTATGAGAGACAAGAAGAGAAAAGGTTTTTAACATGTTTGCATTCTAATGTAAAAAAAATGGCTTGTTCTTGGTGGCTAGCAATTAAGCTAATGGTAGCAATCAATTATACCTCTAAATCACTTTCAAAGTGCATTCAAAACAATACTTAATTTACGTTCCGTAACCTGTAATAACCAAGCTGTGGCAACATTGTTATTGTAAGAGCGAACACTGAGGAACTGTTTTTTCCAGCGGAGTAACACATCGGTGAGCTCCGGTGTTAGCCGTAAAAGCTAACTACGGTAAGAATTGAACGCTGCTTCTACCTCAGCACCCGAATCGCTTTTGAGTTAGTAATGCACAACACAATGCGATAGTTCACCAATCTGTACTGACTGAAAAACATGAACAATCATATCACAGGCCGGCATTTTGAGTTAGGGTTGCGTGTATTTTCAATGTACGTCTTGGGCAGGGATCGGCAACCCCTAACAACTAAATTAAGGGCGTGCCGTGATGGCACTGCATATATTGTCCTCTATTACTTGCACAAACAGCATGACAGCCCGGTCTCATGTTGCATGAAGCTTCAATTTGCACACGTGGGAGACAGCAAGGCATACTTGTTCAACAGCCACACAGCTTACACTGACGGTGCCCGTATAAAACAACTTTAACACTGTTACGTTACAAATATGCGCCACACTGTGAACCCACACCAAAAAAGAATGACAAATACATTTCTGGAGAACCTCCGCACCGTAACACAACATAAACACAACACAACAAATACCCAGAATCCCATGCAGCCCTAACTCTCTAACCTCAACCGACGCACGGAGGGAGGGTGGGGGGTGATGTGTGGGGGGGTTTGGTGCTAGCGGGGCGTGTAGACTGGGAGAGTTAGGGCTGCATGGAATTCTGGGTATTTGTTGTGTTGTGTTTATGTTGTGTTGTGTTATGCAGAGGTTCTCCAGAAATGTATTTGTCATTCTTTTTTGGTGTGGGTTCACAGTGTGGCGCATATTTGTAACGTAACAGTGTTAAAGTTGTTTTATACAGGCACCGTCAGTGTAAGCTGTGTGGCTGCTGACCAAGTAAGCTTTGCTGTCATTTTCGTTTGAAAGCAGAAGATGCATTCACTATGTGGCCGAGCAGGTACGCTGTTCAAGTATGCTGTAGAGGGCGCTAAAGGCAGTGCCATCACGCCCAAATTTCTGGTGTCTCCCGGGAAAAGTGGGAGGATTGGCAACTATGACGCTGTTGAACGCCATTCATGTAAATCTCGCGGGCCGCACTAACTTTAAACTGTCATATTAAAGTGCGGGCCGGGGCGGTGTCTGAGACCCCTGGTTTAAACATAGCACAAAGCAAAAAAAAGCTTTGTATACAGTGTTATTTCATTTTAAATTTCAAAAGAGTTTTGAGGCTCCCATTGTTTTCTTTCATTTGTGAAACTCGTCAAAATGGCTCTTTGAGTGATAAAGGTTGCCGACTCTAGACTCTAGAAGGGGTTAAACAAAACAAGCTGTGAAGGTGTGCACGCAGAAACATTCGTAAGGGAGGGGCAGAGACACAGAGCGAGAGAGCTAGTGAGTGGAGACAGACATGAAAACAAGAAATGCCGAAAAGTAAATGCAACTTCACGGATGATTTGCGGAAAAAGTATTTGTGTTTTGGTCCTGGCCGTGACACATGGGAAGCAGAATGCACTGTGTGCAAAGCAGGAACGTGTATATCTGTGGCAAATAAAGATCTACAAGCCCATATCGACACTACAAAGCACAAAACAGCTGTGCAGGGCGAGAGCTCGTTTATGACAACCTTTTTCCAAAACACAACATAGAATGTGAGATACAACAGGATAATGCATACATTTGTCATTTGTTTTCAAAACGCTTACAAAAAAGTGGTACCCCAAAAATGTACTGTGGGGCCCCATTTGTATGATTCGATGGGGTCCCTGGGACCCCATTTTGAAAATTCCTAGCGCCAACACTACTGTCAACATAGGAAAAAAAAAAGGCTTTATTTAAATAAATATATTACTTATGAAGCAAGTTCGAGTATCATTGGCAAATTTTCACCTAGTCCCTTGGCGTGCTGCCCGCCTTGGCACGCATACATGTGTCCTCTTTTTGGGATTTCAGAATATGGTCAGCCTACTATAAAGTATTAGCGCACATTTCATGTTTTTTTTTTAACACAGATAGCTCGACATCGTATGTACTGTAGTTGTAATAACACGCATGATGTGCTGCGTGTATCGTGATCAATATTATAGTGACTCACTCGATGGACAGTTGTCTGTTTGCTCAAACTAGCCAGGGAAGTTTTTCAAGTTGACTGAGTAAGCAATCCATTTATGTCGAAATGGATTGGCTCCAAGTTCCACATTTACAGTGTCAAGTCACGCCGACCTTACTCTCTCGGTTTCCGTCTGCTCCAGAGTTTCACCCTCTTCTTCGTGCTGGCTTTTAGAAGCAATAGCTGTCTTCGTTGTCTGTTACCAAGTCTGCCATGTTTAAAAAAACACTTGCGTTTGTGTCCAGAAGTAGGAACACACAGTTGTTGCTGGAAGTCAGAAGTACGCTGCTATGGTAATGGGAAAAAATGCGCAGAGGAAACTGCAGTTCCGGCAATGCATAAAATGACCAAAATACCGTAAATATGCCACATTTTACACAATGTAATTATCGTGTCTGTTGCTACATTACATATAGACTTGCAGTGTGTTTATAAATTGTTGTTGGAGGTTTTTGAAGTTGTTTTAGAGGGCCTTGAAGGCTACAAAGCTACTCCTCTAAGCCACATCTTCCAAGGGTTTATTATCATCTTTGAAATAAATAAAAAAAGACGTATGTGTTCTTGTCTTTCAAAATGATTGTGAACAAAGAAGTGCAGTTCCCCTTTAAGAGCTATTTACTCATTTTAAGTCATTGACTTTACATTATAATCTTAATTTTAGCATGAACAATTATATTTGTTAGGTTAAAACTTCATAAAAATAAGAAAAAAACTATTCATGTAAGATATTTTGGTTTTCCCCACGTATAAATCTTGTTTAAAGATTCTGCAACATCCCGAGGATGCTTCATTTAAGAATTGCAAGTTGAATAATGTTTGTTTTCAAAATAAAATACTTATTTCTATCTTAAAAATCCTGCTAATTTCTCGTTATACAAAACTTGATTTAAGATGTCTTACCGAGTAAAATTACCTAGCTGTATTGATAGATAATTTCACTAGTTTTTAGTATTCCTTTCCTAAAATCAAGTCTTTTTATCTCGTATTTTGTCAGCTCTTTTTTGCAGTGTAGAGATGTCCCAATCAAATCGGAGATCTGTTGATAATGGGCTGACGAGCCCAGCAGATCCTTACCTCAGTTGTGTCCTGGTGTCTCATTACTGAAGATTGTGCTCACGTTAAAAATGCCTTCAAAGAGGATGCGCGCTCAGTGTGACACAATTACATTCACGTATTTCTTGATACACACATGCAGGAGGTGTGTGAATTCCAAGAGGGTGCGTGTCATGGCACAACTCGCAAGCTGGAACGAACGCGTTGTCTCAGCGTGGCTAATGTCCAGCCACAGTGCAGAGCCCCTTCTATTACTAATCCTCGCAAAGTTATTATTATTATACTTTATAGGATTTACAGGCGAGAGAGATTAATTTCCAGCGTTGTGGTCAACCTGGTATTGATTGATTGATTGAAACTTTTATTAGTAGATTGCACAGTGAAGTACATATTCCGTACAATTGACCACTAAATGGTAACACCCGAATAAGTTTTTCAACTTGTTTAAGTCGGGGTCCACTTAAATTGATTCATGAAACAGATACGTATATACTATTTTCATAATACAGTCATCACACAAGATAATCATCAGAGTATATACAATGAATTATTTACATTATTTACATCCCGGGGTGTGGGATATGGAAGGGGGGGTTTAGGATTGGTTGGTATCAACACTTCTGTCGTCAACAATTGCATCATCAGAGAAATGGACATTGGAACAGTGTAGGACTGACTTGGTAGGATATGTACAGCAAGTAGTGGACAGAGAGAGATCAGAAAGTATAAGAAAAAGTGTCTACATTTGATTATTTACAATCCGAAGAGGTATGATGTGGAAGGGAGGGTGTTAGTTTAGGGTTGAAGTTGCCTGGAGGTGTTCTTTTAGTGCGGTTTTGAAGGAGGATAGAGATGCCCTTTCTTTTACATCTTAAACAATCGTGATATTAACGACTGCTTTATTTATGTATTACTTCTTTCCCTTAAATATTTAAGGGGCTGAACTTTCCAAGGTATTTTACACAGTATATCACGCCCTCTTGCTCCCTTTCGTACCTAATGACGTACGTATGTAACACATGCACGCACATTAGCTTTGTTAGGTAATAGTAGCAATTTGGATAGTTAGCGTTGGCTGTCATTGATTGTATATTCTATCATACAACAACATGACTGCAAATTGTTTGTCGCTTCTCTGTGCATATGTGTTGACGAGACCAGTTGAGTGACCACCGTAAACACCAATTATTTTATTCGGGCCAGTAAAAAACATTTATTACATTAACCTTTCAATTGTGAAAAATATAGACAGTTGTCAAACAAATATGTTCTGTTAAACCACTAATGGTAACATAAGCGAGCTGGTGGTGTTCTTGTTATATTTTTTGTTTTGAAAAATGTAACTATGAGGAAGTTGCAAACAGCACTTTTAGGTGGAATAAATCCATTTTAAACCAGACTATTCTCAATATTCCTACATTTCTGCAATAAATGCAGCAAATGAAAAAGAAACGCTTCAACAGCAGCAGTTACAATATCTATTGATTTACATTTCAAAAACATGACCAGTTTAGGGCAGTCCTGGGCAAAATACGGCCCACGGGCCACATGTGGCCCATTAAGATTTTCAATCCGGCCCGCCGGACGTTCTTCATAATTTTTTTTCACCTTTAACATCAAAACTGTAGCCGCCATTATGATGTGCAGTGCTGTTGTTAAATGACCGTAAGTCTTGAACTATAGAAAGTATTTCAATGGTTGAAATCTGCGTTTTTGAGTGCTATACGAGTTATTGCGGTAATCTACGTCAGTGGTCCCCAACCTTTTTGTAGCTGGGGGGGGGGGGGTGTTTTTATTTTTTATTTTAATTTTATTTTTTTCATAAAGAAAATACAATCATGTGTGCTTACGGACTGTATCCCTGCAGACTGTATTGATCTATATTGATATATAATGTATATATTGTGTTTTTGATGTTGATTTAATTTTTTTTAAAAAATATATATATATATATTTTTTTTTTATTTCTTGTGCGGCCCGGTACCAATCGGACCGGTACGTCACAGCAGCTCAGACGAGGAACAAAGCAGAGTGGGCGGGAATTGTATTCAGAGCAGCCAGCCCCTAACGCCTGTGTCAGAAACAGATGCAGATGCAGATTTTTACGTGATAATATATCATATTGTAGTTGTTTATTACCCTTTGCATTCATATTTTGCTGTTTGTTACATTTTTGTTGTGTTTTGCTTGATTGTAAAAGATGTCTGTGGAGGAGCTGGTTTGAGAAGTAAAAGAGGAGCGATGGTTATACGTTGTTAATATTCAGTGTTTTATTGCTCATAGTTAATATTGTAAATCCCACTTTCTTTTATTTAATGTACATTTTGGGTGTCCCATTCAGTAAGACAAATATAAAATTCCATTCCGTTTTTTTGAGGTGGTCTGTCATAACGTTTTTAGAATTCTATCGGACATTGTGACTTTTGGTATTAGTGTTCCTGATAAAAATGGACCCAAACACACATACTGTCCAGCAGATTTTTACAGCTAAATGTGTATATATCATTTATACACGCATACACATTGGCCCCCCAGACACATTTTTTCTCTCAATGTGGCCCCTGAGTCAAAATATTTGCCCAGCTCTGGTTTAGGGTGTACCTTACCTCTTTTCCAAAGTCAGCTGGGATAGGTTCCAGCCTACCCGCGACCCTAATGAGGATAAGCAGAATAGCGAATGGATGAATGTCAAAAACATTATTTTCCTTAATAAATGATAATCCAAACATGAACATACTATTTTTATGATTTTATTTTCCTTATATGTTCTTGTGAGCTCATTTCTTGCAGGCGTTATTACAAAACACAAGATTACAGTAACAACAGGGGTGCAGACATTCATAAGTTTCATCAAACATGTTTTTGTGACGTACACAAACACAAAAAATAAGTCAATCTTGTTCCTTTTATTTACAGTATTTACATAATCAGACCAACGTCGACCACTTCACGATTGAAAGTAAAATAATTAAAGCTTTCTTCCAAACTTTTTGCACATTAAATTAATTCTTATTAATAAATCAATGCTTGCGGGCCTCCCCTTTTTCATCAATGTTGACATTAGATTTGACTATTGAATTTGGACAGCCTTCTAACGGTGCTATGATTTCAGTTGTTCACAAATGCACACTGCTCACGCTGTAGACCTCAGATTGGGACACAGCCCAAGTTTCTTACAAGTACCATTATCACTGCAGGGCTACAGAACATTAAATAGATAAACATTCTCCACTATACCCAGTGAGGGGAAAGAATAAGCTCGCTCTCGAATTTTAACAAGGGTTTATTTGACTTTCAAAAATGAGCTGATAATGTTGTGTTGTCCAGTTGTTATATTTGGATTTTTTACCCTTCTGAGTGTTATTTGCATGTATTATAGAGTAGTCTTTGCATGCAGTTGCAATTCCAAGACATTAGATAGAAGTAGTGTATAGGCTACTGTGTGTTACCTAATTAGGGGATAGTCTTTGCCATCAAGCGAAGTCTACCCTTTTGTTGCGCTCTAAAAGGTGTTTATACTGTAAGTATTGTATTTATTACTGTTTGATTGTTACGTGTCTCTTTGTCCCTTAATGTACTGATTTCGGTATCGATCCTTATTTCCAATACACTATTGTAGAACGTGTGAGAAACAATCAACCAATTTCTTCACAGTCAATACATTGTTCTTTATGCCTGTTCTTACTGATTTAGGTTCTCTGGAGAAGCCTCAGGTCACAGTGAGTCCATCAGTGGAGGTCAACTGGGGCGACAATGTGGAGTTCACCTGCAGTGTCCTGACCGAGCACATGGGCGGCACCTTTCTCCTGAAGAAGACCCAAGGATCGTTTAATATCCAGAAGTATTCAGAGAACGAAGCGGCCACTTTCACGATCCCCAAAGTGAACTTCAGCCACCAGGGGTCGTACTTCTGTGAATATCAAAAGAAGCTGTCCAATAACGTCATCTACTATCCTCAAGGGAATCCATTGGAGCTCAGCGTAAAAGGTGCTCCCACTGTTTGTTTCTTTCATGGCTGAATGCAGTATATAACCTCCACCTTAAATCCCTAGTGTCGCTGGAGAAACCGTTCATCTCCATGACCACCTTCCAGGTAATGGTGGTCTACAGCCCGCAAGAGGTGTCGGTCACCCGAGGCAGCAGCTTCTCCATCACATGCTCGGTCCACTCCTTGTATTCTAAAGGCCTTGTCTACCTGAAGAACACAAACACAAACAGCTCAATAGCAAAGCCGTTGTTTGGACACTCTGTCTTCTACCTGGCCTACTTCGATTTCCCCGAGATAGAGGAAAAACACCAAGGTGCGTACGTCTGCATCTACTCCGTCAACATCACCTCCAAGACTTTTTGGTCCGCTCCCTCCAAGTCGCTCTATGTCACTGTCGTCGGTAAGACCCACGGAGATAAAGCACAGCTTTGTTTCTTTTTCCTCAAACTAACATTACAATCCCCACAGCAACATCGTCTTCGTCGGTGGTCTCAGGACTTGTGAGCGGGTTGGTGCTACTGCTGCTGCTTCTCATTGTGGGTTATCTGGTGTGGAGGAGGAGGCGGCAGCATGGTGGTGAGGGCCAAAAAAGATGGCACATCATTAAATGTTATAAGATTACTACCCTCTGAAGTAGTGCTGGCCGATATGACCTTTTACTAATATCTCAATATTCTTAGGCCATGTCACGATACACGATATACAGGACTGTCTCAGAAAATTAGAATATTGTGATAAAGTTCTTTACTTTCTGTAATGCAATAAAAAAACGAAAATGTCATACATTCTGGATTCATTACACATCAACTGAAATATTGCAAGCCTTTTATTATTTTAATATTGCTGATTATGGCATACAGCTTAAGAAAACTCTAAAATCCTGTCTCAAAAAAATAGAATATTTCCTCAGACCAAGTAAAAAAAAAAAGATTTATATCAGCAAAACAAAATCAAACATTTGAAAATGTCAATTAATGCACTCAGTACTTGGTTGGGAATCCTTTTGCACGGATTACTGCATCAATGCGACGTGTCATGGAGGCAATCAGCCTGTGGCATTGCTGAGGTGTTATGGATGCCCAGGATGCTTCAATAGTGGCCTTCAGCTCATTTGCATTATTGGGTCTGGTGTCTTTCAGCTTCTTCTTCACAATACCCCACAAATTCTCTATGGGGTTCAGGTCAGGGGAGTTGGCAGGCCAATCGAGGACAGTAATGCCATGGTCAGTACACCAGTTACTGGCGGTTTTGGCACTGTGGGCAGGTGCCAGATCATGCTGGAAAATTAAATCATCATGTCCATAGAGCTTTTCAACAGATGGAAGCATGTAGTGCTCTAAAATCTCTTGGTACACAGCTGCATTGACTCTGGACTTCATGGAACACAGTGGACCAACATCAGCAGCTAACATGGCTCCCCAAACCATTGCTGACTGTGGGAACTTCACACTGGATTTCAAGCAACTTGGATTTTGCTCCTCTCCAGCCTTCCTCCAGACTCTAGCGCCTTGACTTCCAAATGAAATACAAAACTTGCTTTCGTCTGAAAACAGGACTCTGGACCACTCTCCAACTGTCCAGTGCTTCTTTTCCATAGTCCAAGTCAGACGCTTCTAGAGATTTTAGAGCACTACATGCTTCCATCTGTTGAAAAGCTCTATGGAGATGATGATTTCATTTTCCGGCATGATCTGGCACCTGCCCACAGTGCCAAAACCACCAGTAATTGGTGTACTGACCATGGCATTACTGTCCTCGATTGGCCTGCCAACACCCCTGACCTGAACCCTATAGAGAATTTGTGGGGTATTGTGAAGAAGAAGCTGAAAGACACCAGACCCAATAATGCAAATGAGCTGAAGGCCGCTATTGAAGCATCCTGGGCATCCATAACACCTCAGCAATGCCACAGGCTGATGCCTCCATGCCACGCCGCATTGATGCAGTAATCCGTGCCAAAGGATTCCCAACCAAGTACTGAGTGCATTAATTGACATTTTCAAATGTTTGATTTTGGTTTTGCTGTTATAAATCTTTTTTTTTTTTTTACCCGGTCTGAGAAAATATTCTACCGGTAATTGTTTGAGATAGGATTTTTGAGTTTTCTTAAGCTGTTTGCCATAATCAGCAATATTAAAATAATAAAAGGCTTGCAATATTTCAGTTGATGTGTAATGAATCCAGAATGTATGACATTTTTGTTTTTTTAATTGCATTACAGAAAATAAAGAACTTTATCACAATATTCTAATTTTCTGAGACAGTCCTGTATATCTCAATATTTTTGCATTAGCCTTGAATTAACATTTGATGCATATAATCACAGCAGTATGATGATTCTATGTGTCTACATTAAAACATTCTTGTTCATACTGCATTAATATATGCTCATTTTAAACTTTCCTGCAGAGAGGGAAATCACAACTAAGTCAATTTACCAAAACTGTATTTATTAAACAGTTATTAAGCAGTGGCACAAACATTCATTTAATTTCAAAACAGAAAATGCAAGATTGTCAGACATTTTAAAACCAGCTATGAGTGCACTTTTGTGCATGATGTCACTAAGATGACATATCAAAACAACACTAAATTAAAGTGCACTTTTTGTACAGAACGCCACTACAATAGTTAACAAGAATAAAGTGCACTTTTGTGCATGATGTCACACAAGATATTTCAAAAACTGTAAAATAAAAATTAGCTGCGTAATAGGACATCAAATAGTGTATGTCCTTCGCTATGTGGTAGGTTCCTGCGGACGTTATCTCCTGTTTTTGACAATTTTTTTCAAACGGTGTTGATGTGGAAATGGAAGACGCCAGGCTCAATTGGGTCAGTGCTGGTTGCTTCGGCATTTTGTTGGGTGTGGCACCGGCCGGACATGTTGACATGCGGAGTTTCAAGCACTTCTTATTCTCTAGCGGGTGACTTTTCAAATAATGCTACAAATTAGTAGTGCTGCTACTTTTTGTAGCAACGCTTTTGCCGCATACTTGACATATTACGGTTGCCTGTTCAACATCTTCCCGCTTGAAGCCAAACCACCGCCAGACGATGGACCCCGTGCTGTTTTTCTTGGGAATTAATTCTTCCTCCACTTGTTATCAGATTCGCACCTTCTCTCTCTCGTATTACCACTCGTCCCGCTCCGCTTGCACCACCTGCCACTGCTAACGTTACCCATGCTGCTACCTCTCTGCTTGGCGAGGGCGTATGACGTTGCACGTGCGACAGTATGTGACTTATGCAACAAGGTGCGCTTGTTTTACCACTCTGTGAGAAGGAGAGACAAGAAAGAGTGAGAAAAGTCTGTAATCTAATGCCCGCAGCTAAAAGCAATTGCGTGAGAACGTATACTCGAATACTCACGAAATAGTCATTTTCTATATCGCACGGAGACAAATCCCGCGATATATCGAGTATATTCGATTTATCGCCCAGCCCTACTCTGAAGTGAAGTAAATAAACACTAATTTATTAATTCAGTTACCTTCCTGTCACCAGCAAGGTGTGCAATGGAGGAAAGAGATATTTCAGTGATTTTCATGTCGTTTTCTTCCTGTTTGCTCCTGGCGACAGGCACCATGGTTCAGTTCAGTAACAGACTTGTAGGAGCCATGAAACCACAGTTTGACGACAGAGGCAACGGAGCACTTGATGGCGGGTAAGAGGAAAAATAATTTCAGGACACAAAGTGACACGTCACCCCCCTTTTTTTTTTTGTCTCCTTCAAGGGATCGAAACCCGCCCGTTAGAGCGCGAGGAGCACAGCGCCTCCAGGAGGACGAGGTGCCGGACGTCGACTCGGAGAGCTCTGTGGAGAGAGTCCCCGAGGACCTGGCAGGTCGAGTGTGTTACGAGCTTGAACCGCTCGTTCTGTAGTGATAGTGCTGCAAATGACAAGGCCTTGTTTGCGTACAGAACACACCTGATACTTCATTAGGTACACCTGCAGAATGTATTGCCATCCAGAACTAAAGTTGTGCCTTTTTAGAAGAGGACTTGTACTACAGCAATATTAAACCGCTTCTTAAATGAACACCCCACCTTGGTAAAGGTAGATTTGTTGCAGTTCTGCACTGCCTTATCAATCAATCAATCAATCAAGCAATCAAAGTTTATTTATATAGCCCTTTATCACAAGTGTCTCAAAGGGCTGCACAAGCCACAAGGACATCTTCGGCTCAGATCCCACATCAAGGCAAGAAAAAACTC